>NC_039290.1:8299253-8335369 GCF_003368295.1 Carassius auratus
TTTCCGCCACTGAGACGTTTATGAGTCCTGTTTGCTCAGAGAGAAGCGTAACACATAGTGCGCAGGTATGCAATATGCTTCCAGCAGAGTTCACAACTGTGACTGGCATGCTGGCATGCATGTTAAAAAGCCCTAATGTGTCTCTTTAGATGTTATGCAATTACACGCGAGCATGGGAAGGCCTCTGTGCACCTTCATTCATCCCACTGCAATTTTCCACCTGAACAGACAAGGTGAGGCAAGAGGTGAGGTGGAGGTGCACGTCTTATGAATCCTTGAGCTTTTGAAAGACGGCACCGGCCTTGTCATTTACCCTTAGAGATTTTCACGGGTCACAGCTGTTACAGGGGGTTCACGCACACTGCTGCTGATCTCCTCAGCATTAGCCGCGCGACTGATGCACAGATAAAGGGGATAGATGGTCGAGGGGAAGCGTTTAGGGAGATGAGAGTACAGACAGACAGTAGGCCAAAGTGACTTTGGCAGTACGCTGCTATTGATTCAGCTTTATGATACGTTGATTTATACCAGACAGTTTTCAAGTGCTTTGAAGAGATATGAGTCATATACATCCTCACTAATCTCAGGGGCAGCAGGAGGGGACTATGGTTAAAAACCGTTTCTAATATGAGCAGACATCCTTATGTCTTAAGACTAAAGCAGCATGGTCATGCGACGTGAATATCTGAGAGGAATAATGGTGGATGGAGAAATAAAATGGCTGGAGAGCTGCTTTAGATAATTTCAAGGAAATTTTAAGGCGTAGCACAATGCATTCTCATCTTTCAAAGGAGTAAGAGTTCGCGGGCAAGACACACCCTCGCACAAATACACACATAGATTAGACACGCACACAGATAAAGGGATCGAGATGAAGATTTATGTGACAGTGAACTAATTGCATGCTGCCATTTGTCTTTAGGAAACTGACACCCGATCCTTTCTCATGGTTTTAACAATTATATCAGAAGAAATATACTTACTTACTGCGTACCATTATATGGAATTATGAGTAAGTTATAGCTTTAGTACAAAAAAGGCTGGATTTCCTATAGAATGTAAATGATTTTGCATGAGGTTAATAACTGCAATAAAACTAATTTAAAGGACATCTTACACATCTTATTACATCTTGAGTGTTAGATGAGAAAGAAAAGGCATTTAAGATGATATTTAAAATGGGAATTACTAAGCTTTCATATTGTTCCAATCCTGTATGGCTTTTTTGTGTTGTGTGTGTGTGTGTGATGGCATATAATATATACATATATACAATAATATATATATATATATATATATATATATATATATAATATATATATATATATATACTGTGCTTCACAGAAGAAAGTCAGTCTTAAAGGTTTGGATCAATATGAGAGTGAATTTTCATTTTTGGGTGAACTATCCCTTTAAGCTGTCAAACCACTTCATGTTCGCGTTTTATGGTGTACTTGAGTGAATTGTCTGGAGTTTAATGGGAATCACTGTGAATGTTGTTTCAGAAGAGGTAAAGGAAGTTGAAAACATGTCGAGAGGTCATTTATTGCCAGTGCTCTGGAATCTTTCCTCCTGGAAACAATATGTTGCAGTGCAGAAGCCAATTTAAACACGCAAGCTGTGTTTACTGCTTCTTCAGCAGTATTGTTTCAATACAGCATAACACTGATGAATAAATGCGTTAGATATGTCTGCCAAAACAAGCAACACTATCGCATATTTTACTTCAGTGTGAAAATTGTCCAGCAGTTAAATTTTTGTATATCCAAAGCAAACTATGCTGCATTTGAGCTATACATTTTTCAATACATGCATTCCCTAGCAATCGAACTTCGGTGTTGCAAATGGCATGTTCTAATGTTTGAGCTATAGGAAGGCATTACCTCAAATCACGTGGCTTGTTGAGGAGAGGTGTCATTTTATGTTTTTTAATGGCCCAGACCATTTCTGCTTGGTGAAAGATAAACAGTTGAAAATGTATCTATAACTATACCTAAAACAACCTATCACCTGTTAAGAAATTATTGACGTGATCTGTCATCACTGACTCACATTTCTGACTTTCTTTATTCTGTGGAACACTAAAGCAACAATTTGGAATAATGTTTCAACTGTTTCTGTCCAAACAATGAAAGTCAGTGGGGTCCAAAAACATTGGTCTTCATTGACTTTCATTAGACATTTTTAAAAAAATATAATATTGTGCTCCAAAAAATAAATACAGTAATGACATTCATAGTACATAGCAACACCCTGGGGACCACCCTATAGCATCACAGAGGTGAGATCTTCAAAGTACAGTATAAATCAGGTTGCACTATACTGTCATATTTAAATGATGCAAAAAAAGTGAAAACTAAGAATGCAACTCTAAGTGCATAATTTGTTTTTTAAAAAAAGTCACACTGTGAGGATTTAACCATGTGAATTATTGCATACATGTGGTAATCAGTGGCAATCCACAAATTGATCGTAACCAAACATCAACCCAACAGTAATGGGATATGGCGATGACAGTCTTGATTATATTTCTGATGTGTGTTGATTGAGATGAATCGGCCTCTCAGATCGTCTGCATTTTTGACTCTCACATGAGATGTTTTTTTGAGTGTCGGTTGTCGAAACAGGATATTATTTTGGAGTTGGAGAGTTGGATGTGAACACATTCCACAAAGAAACTGCAGCAGGCCTGTGTGAGTGAAAATGACTGCAGCTACAATCACTCTCTCTCTCCCTCTTTCTCCTCCTCCTCTCTCCTCTTATTCTCATGACGTCAGGAATGTCGAGCACTCCCTGCTCCTTCCCTTGGGAGAGGGTTTTACGATTAAAACCTGACACCGTTTCTGTGTCCCATAAGCAACAGAGCGGTAACTCACATCAAAAGACAGCCAGCGTCGAATCACAGCACGGCCATTAAATTAGCCTGTCGCGCACGGACCAATCAGAAGCGAGCATTAAATCAGCTCTGTCACGCTGGCAGCCAATGGTAGGACAGCAGCGGTAAATCTGTCAAGCGAGCGTCTGTTAACAGGGCGCTGTGGTGCAGATGGGGAATCCACTAGGGTGAGGGAGAAAGAAAGTATATAAATGAGAGAAAGAGAGAGAGAAGAGAGATGGAAGGAGGGAGGAGGAAAGCTGAGCACTTAGAGCAAAAGCGTTGAAATATCTTGCTTTGGTTACCCAAAGATTCATTTCTGAAACCCATAATGGCCAAAAATCAAATTGTTTTGGAAGCGGTTAAGCCGTGAAAACTCGAGTGGAACAAGACCAAACACGACCACAAGAGAAAGAAAAACTTCATAAAGCTTAATTGCTACCCACTGCTGTGTGACATTGAGTGTCTGCAACAAAAGTGAAATACGGCCGCGACTCACTCTCCAATTACATCACTATCTTAATCACCGACGCTGTCACGATTATTTCAGTTCACGACACTCATTATACACATTCGGTCCATTTGAAATAGCTTGTCAGACGCAAACCTTAAACACTTCTTTATACGATATGACATAAAGATGAGAACGAAACATGTCGGGAGTGTGTGAAACTATGACCCGTTGCTGCAAGGGTGCAGACCAGATGTTCTCACACGCACGGAAGCGCGGGGCTAAAAGAGCCCGTTTGTGTGCGAACGCGTGTGCGTAACGCAGCAGAACGGGACTCTACGGGGACTTGAGATCTTGTTCTAAATCAAGGGGAAGGAAAGAATGGCCTCGATCCTCTTAAAATGTCAACAGGCTGCAGCTTGTGCTCCGTAAACATCTCCGGCTCAGATCGACGGCACCCGTTTCTCAACGGCGGAGCACGGCCAAATTCAGTGACTAATGGCGCAGGCGACTCGAAAATAGAAATGTCTAAGCGGGGCTTGTAGACATATCCAACTGCCTGGCTGATAAATGTAGCATGCCTTCGCTTAAATTTATGTGTTTTTAAACTCTCCGTCATGTGATATGAAAATAGGGTGTATAGGCTACTCTCACCCGCCAATCCAGCCAGAGGAATAACATCTCGGACTTTAGGAATGGCACGTTTGAAATGCTTAATGTGTTCTTGAATAAATATTGTGCAATTATGGATTTGACATTTAATGATATGGGAGACCAGATTTATCTCAAGGATTTTTCATGTATCTGCACAATTGGCAGCTTCTGATGATTTCAAGAGACCAATAACTGAAGTAAAGTAAAATACTGCAAAGAAGATTATTTTTACACCGGATAGAATAACTTATTGAAATACTACTGAATCAGCAAATGCTGTGGCATTGCTGTTGATTTTGGTCGCCTTTGCATCCAAGGTGAAATGATTTTCTATTAGAGGGCGAGAGAGGTGCATAAAAACACATCAGGCCATATTGAGGTGTTTCTGTGGCAGTGGTGAACAGCGCTCTTATCATGGCCTTGTTGTGTCCGAATCTGTTGCATTACCATTGCATTGCATTACGTGCATTACCCGTCCTCTATTCCGAGCCCTTTTCTATGGTCTTTTGATGAATTTGGCCTATCTAAATCTGCCTGTGCTGAGAGCACGCCGTAATTTACCTACATTTATCGCAGGGCGAGCTGTTTGCTCAGCTTGGGGCCCTGAGCTGCATGCACGATTAATACGAAACATTGACGCTTTTGTGTCGCCCTCCCCTTCACCTAGAAAAATGACTCTGATTGCAATAAGCGTGCAGATTTTCCTGAAGAAGACTGGAAAACTCATTCGGTGACATACAGAAAAGCTTGCAGATGATGATAATTTATTGACTGCTGCATCCGTTCACCACCACACACCCACACAAACAGCATCTATCAATTACAGGCCTGTAGTCCACACGCCTCTGACAATTTTACTGCGTGTTTTGTACAACGTGTCAAGCCGCGCTGTTTCAGTCTATTATGCTCATTCCTCTATAATTAATATAAATTACGTTTTTGCAGTTTTACAGCCTTGCCACTGTAATTAGTCGATGAAAGGCATTCATCGGTTGCCTGTAGGTGCTGCTGGAATATCCAGATGAAAGCTGCATGAGTGTCAGGCACGTTAGTGGGCATAGACAAAAAATGGGAGTCAAATTGTAACAAATTTCTGCCTTGCTAGGGGTCATACAGAAGTCTTATCTCAACACCTGCCCTTTGCTATTTATACAGATACATCTGTCATCCTCCATAACCTTGACATATTCCATAAAGGGTTATGAACATGGTATTCAAATCAGCTGCATTAATATAGTGATTGCTTCGGGTCATAAACAGGACCATCCGAGGGAACATATTGTTCCTGAGGGCAATGCACTTTTTTCAGGTGTGTTAGCATATTGTCAAGGAACATGTAATTGCTGCACTAAAATTAATCACTTTTTCCAAGAGGGCTCTCATCAGCCAGATAATCAGACAGTGGCCTCAATAAAGTATTTAGTCTTTTGAAACTTCATAGAGGAAATAATAAAATGAAAATTACATGTGGCAGCTGTAAACTAATGTAAAGTAAGTGGTTGTATGAAGATTCAAACATGTATTATAAAATAAAATGCAAAGACAATCAGTGTATATATAAGCGTGGCTTGGGTGGACCAAATCTTTTCTGAGGTGTGTATAATACCACCCCAATTAGGTGAACTGATTTTTTCGGTTGGTTGGCTTGACTAATAGATGCAGTGTGCTTCTGAACTGAAATGTATATTTTATTTTTACTGTGGTTTTTGTTTGTTTTTGCAAATAACATAAAAAATGATGTTTAGTTCTGTCAGCGTTTCTCGTGCATTAATTTTTCTGCAGATGCAGACAAAATAATGCACAAAAACCCTGACAGAGGTTAATTTAAAATTTTTACTGAATCTACAGCACAAAACCCACCATGAGCAGAGTAGTCTGATTTCCAAATGTGAATGAATGACTTACATCTCAGCTCATTATTTGTGAATCAAAAACATTTAGCGTGACAAGTGTAGCCCGACACCAAAATAATAACTCTAATGAGCCGGATCATTTAGTGAATTAAAAAAATTCAGTGAAACCAGTGTTGTGCAGCTCTGAAAGTATGAATTATATGTGCCTGTTCTTTTTAGTGAATCAAAAACAGAGCACGGCCAGCATTGTCCAATTCCTGAACAATTGACTCTTTTGAACTGATTCTTTTAATGAATCAAAAACATACAGCACAGTCACTGTAGTCTGATTCCCAAGTCATTGAATCTTATGTTTTGATTCTTTTGGTGAATCAAAAACATACAGCACAACCATGCACTGTAGTCAAATTCCAAAACAAATTACTCTTATGAACTTTGTAGTTTTAGTGAATCAAACAAATCAGTATACTAACTAGTTTTTAATTTGAAGTATAGTTAAAGATGTGTACATGATGACTTTTGTCAGTAGGCCTAGTATGAAAAGTTACCACATTGTTTGTCATTTATGTAATCGCAAAAAATTCAGTGTAAGCACATTTGCAAAAAAATGGAAGTGCAGTTGCTGTTGAAATGGAGAATGCAGAAGGGATAGCTTTCTCCAGGTATTTCAGACCTCCTCAGCAGCTTAAACAAACAAAGCAATGTTTTTATAGCACCACAGAGTTGCAGGCTTTGCACTTTTAGGGAAATTCAAACTCACCACTGACTTACTTATAGTTCTGTCTGCATACTCACCTCAAAAACGTACTTTCCCGCTAAAGTTAGTATATTATTAACACAAAGAACCTTTCTCATGTCCTCTCAGGCCTGGCCCACCAATGACCTTGATGACCTTTTGCTCTTTTTCTTTTATTGCGGTTGATGATATCTTAAAAACCTTATTCTACTATCCCACAGCATTTTGCTTTATTCAATGGGAGCATGTTGTACATAACACACATGAGCCAGACATTGTGGTTTTATCTGTGACTCTTACCCATCCGCTAATGAATCATAATGAATGACCTCATAATGAAAGAGCTACTTAACTCAATTGGTCAAATAAATTTTGAGCTGAAGGCTTTCATGCTTTGGAGATAAGCGCCAGCGTCCACAAGCCTCTCGGGTGGGGCGCTCAGGGGCCAACGTCATGTTTCATAACTCAAAAAAGCATGCTTACATCAGCCGAGACAATGAAAACTTTCCCAGCTACTTTCATATGGATGCCAAAGCATTATTAAAGAGGAAGACAGAGAGGGATAGAAGGTTGAGGAGGTGTGCTGAACCAGTGCCAAGAAAGTTCTCCATCTGCCTAAACAAGTCCTGTCCTAAACCTGTCTCTCATTACAACTGAATATCCCACATGGCGGTGAACTTTTGTAACCTTCAGGCAAAGCTGCTGAAGATCAGTTTCCATTCCAGCTTCTGCAGTCGTACACAAATCAGGAGAACGGGTCTTAATCAGGATAGATTGTGAATGCTAACAAGGCTGTGAGGGATAGACATAAAACCATTCAAATTTGACTTTTCAACAAAAAATTCCTGATTAAAAAAGTATTTATTTTTAAATTATTATTTATAATTTTAAGACTTCTTAAAATCTTAAGAGATGGCTTTTGATATAGTGCTTGAAAGTTAATTTATTCGCTCATTCATAGATTTTAACATCCATTTCAGAATTTGATTCGATTTCTGACACAAAATATTAGTAAAGTATTTATTTGATCATTTCTTAACCTTGAATTTCTTCATTAAACTTAATTTCTTCATCGTGTGTGTTATTGTTTGCTGGAAAAATAGAATTGGTGTCTAATGGAGCAGTTTAAAGCAATATTATTATTATTATCGTTAACCAAAAACCATATCTTAGACCATAGAAAACCTTGAAATAAAATAAACACAACCTGAAATAAAATAAAATGGAAAAAATAATAAAATTAAACAACTAATTATTTGTAACTATTGCCAACACAACATTTCTCATTGTTGTTTAGTTGAAGTACTAAAATAACTAAAACTATATATGCCATGCCTATATATATATATATAACCAAATAACAAAAATTTAAATGAAAACAGAAAATATAAATTATATAATGTAATTCAAAGAACTATAATAGTATATTAGTAATACAAAAATACTACAGTTTTAAAGATGTAAACACACTTATTATGAGTGTCATTTTTTCCACTTATGATTCCATTTCTACAGAGAAACAAGCATCAAAGTTATATATTTACCTGGCAATAATAAATTAGCAATAGATGATTTGGTGGTTGGTGTATAGAATAAAAATGGCGTCTGATGGAACAGAAAGAAATAAAGTCATTCATTCGAAATACCTGTATTTGTTTTATGTCTGGTTATGTCTAAAGCTCTCTTTAATTTGCTGTAGATCATTAGACGAGCCATTATGGTGCCGTATACGGTGACTGGTAGAAAATACAAATATGCTTTCTACGTCATTGACTGAGTGGGCAGCTGCTTCAGTTTCAGACAGCCATAGCATGGGCTCTTTGCATTTAGCCTGATAAAATCTCAGTGAACTGGTTCAAAGCATTGGCCAGGGTGACCCCTGAGACTGCACATGTCTCGTCTCCGCCCCCAGTGCCATAACTGTGCCCTAGGTATGATTCTGAGACATGTATGTGATAAACTACTATTTTTACAACCATTTCTCCAGGGGGAACCTTTCATTTGCATTAAGATGAGAGACAGGGGAGGAATCCACCAGAGAAAGAGCAGGCATGCAAAGCTGCCAAACCTTCTTGCAGAATTATGTCTCTCTCTCACACACACACACACAAACACACACACGTTAAATGTGGGTATTTACCAACAACCAATTTTTATTCCGGAATATTTAGTGAAATATAACGCTTTCCTCATGCAGAGTAAAAGGGCTTGCAGACAAAACAGCTATTCTGGTTTTTAAATAACAGTCTGTTTTAGGACCTCTTAAAATTGTACCATATGCTGCATGTTATTTATAACCAAATCAAAATCGACAATTAGAGGGGAAAAAATACTAATTATCCTCACAGTTGTGGATGTATTAAAAAACTTGTAGTTTTACATGCATAATGGAGTAAATTGAGCCTGAAAAGCATAAAGGCAACAAAACAAAGTCAAACCAGTGTAGTAAATGCTAAGTGTAGTTCAGCCTCAGTCTGTGTCTCATTCAAAACCAGAACCAGAAGAACCAGAAGAGGGCGCTCTAGGATTGACTCTGAGTCACTGAGAGACTAGGAAGGAAAACAGGGAGAACAATTGAAATTCATTCAATATACTGCATATACATATGTATTTCATTATTTTTTATAAATATATTTGTTTATATTTGTTTCCTATAATCAAAACAATAAAAGTTGAATACAGCTAAAATTACTATTAAACATTTTTACCGTAATTTACAGAAGACACCCACTAAAATGTCACAGTATAACAATAGTTCATATACCAAATAAAAAATAAAAAATAAATATCAGGCTTATTTAGAACAAGAATCATTAGATGACATTAACAGTGTAGCCCCAAAAAATCGTATAAATTGTCATTTGTAATCTTTGCCACTATCCTTCAAACCACTAGGTTTTACCCATTTGTCAGCAAGTTTTAACAAATCATTTAAAATATAATAAAATGTATGATCACTTATTCTTATATATATTTATAAAATACAGGTCAGACTAATTATGTTGTTTCATTTGTGTATATATATATATATATATATATATATATATATGTTACGTTGAATTAAGATGGAACATTATTTCACCTATATTTTGACATTTTATTTTTTTAATGTTATTTGAAACATTAAAGTTGACACTTTACTTGCATTTAATATGCTTTTCATGTAAATTAAATTTGCTTTTGTAATTTATTGTAGACACAACAAACATATCTTGTCTTTGACCATATACATATATGTATTAAAATATATTTATACTCACACACATGTATATACGTTATTGCATTATTTTTAACATATATATGTATGCGTTTGTGTGTGTGTATATATATATATATATATATATATATATATATATATATATACACACAGAGAGAGAGAGAGAACATTTGAAGGGGATCAAAAAAGTTAAAAGTTAAAAGCATCAAAGTTATTCGAAGACAAGAGCGCATTTTGGTTAAGACAACTAAGGTTTTGATCCACTTAAATATTGACTAATGTATATATATGCTACATGCTAGAGTTGTGTTTACCCATTCAAAACTCAAAATAAGGATTCTGAAATGTAGTTGTTAATGTTTTTTAACACAGCTCTATGTAGTTGCTAGGGAGGTTTCATACTTGGTGGCTTGTCAAGAGTCCCTAACCCTGCATGTGAGCGGTAGTAATAGTGATAGTTGACTTAAACACAAAACAGTAAACAAAGTGACCTCAAAATATCACTGCCGCCTCTGCAAACCAAAGAGTATCAGAAAAGAGGAAAACACGCCACAGCAGAACTAGGATGAAACTGTTTCTTTACTTCAATCAAAACAAGAACAGAGAACAAGATCAACCACTGGAATGTACATGAATCGTAATGAATATCTCGCAGTACAACAGTGATATCATTCACAAACCAGCCATATACTCAAGCGCTTACTGGAACGCCCCGGTACTTTTCCCTAAAAAAGAAAGTCCCGCCAAGACAATATCCCAGCTTCTTCCTTTTGCCTTGACATTCTTTTGAAATGCTCATGTTCCTGGTCTTATCTTCGAGTGAGGGAGACACTAGTCGTGGATGTGCACTTTAACAGTCAAGAAACACTCAAGGAAAAAAGGACAGATAGGACAGTAGTGATGAAAAGTGGTTAAATTGTATTTGTTCTCCTCGTCTCAGTTCAGGAATGGGATCAAAAGTGTCCTATCGGAGCAGTGACCATTTGATCTGCTCCTTAGCTGACTGTAGCACCTAGAAAAAACAGAAACATCCAGTAAAGATAGAACCAAGACATCTATCTGCAATATTAGTACATTATATAAGTAGCAAATACATTTTAAAACGTGTGTGTGTGTGTGTGTGTGTGTGTGTGTGTGTTTGTATATAAGTATATAAGAAATATATCATTTCATACTAGTAATATCTTTAAATGGAAGAAACATTACTGGGTGCTTCTTTAAATCCACTTATAAATGGTTGTTATAATTAATTTGATGTGTCATTAGGATCTTAAGAACCAATATATGAAAGTGGGTTCTGTCAATTTATTATAACCTGATGTTTTAAATTAGGCAATGCCTAATAATTAGTCAAATGTAATTAGAATGAAGTGCCAGCCTCAGAATCATTTATTTGAAGCATTTTTTTGTTCCTCTTCAGTAAATCCAATCACTCAATGAGGACAGATAGACCAAACCACTCCCAAAAAACCTCACTTGTCTCCAAAGCTACAACAGGTAATTGAATTTTAACGTGTTTGTGTTCTTGACTCATTAATGCCATCATTTATCTCAAAAGACATGCATCCATCAGGATTCTGCGTTATGGTTTTCAAACTACAGAGAAAAAGGCAAACTATTAACACATTTAAGATACAGTGTGGTCCAAAAAGCCTCAAACTACGGGTGAAAATACTTGCATTTTTTCCTTATTATTTAAAAATACTAAAACCAGAAAAAAGGGTGTTTGTTTAAGTGTTTGGGGATGGTAAGATTTTTTATGTTTTTTAAAAAGAAATCTCTCAAGCTAACCAAAGCGGAGTTTATTTGATAAAAAAATGTTTAAAAAAGTATTTTTAATTAAAACAACTGCTTTCTATTATAAAATGTAATTTATTTCTGTGATCAAAGATGAATTTTCAGCATCATTACTTAAGTGTCACATGATCCTTCAGAAATAATTTTAATATACTGATTTGCCGCTCAAGAAACATTTATTATTATCGGTGTTGAAAACAGTACCGTTTAATATTTTTGTGAAAACTGACTTTTTCCTTTGAAGATTTCTTTCGATTTTTTTTCTTTGATGAATAGAAAGTTCAAAAGAACAGCATTTATTTAAAATAGAAATATTTTGTAACATTATAAAATCCCTTCCTGTCAGTTTTAATCAGCTTGATGCATCCTTGAAGTATTCATTTCTTTCTTTAAAAAAATATTTTGAACGCTAGTGCATCTAAAATGAGAAAGTGTAAAAGCAACACTCAAACCCATCATATGAAAGTGCTAACATCGAGGAACCTGTAATCGAGTAATGCAGTTGCAGTAGAACATCCAGCAATTAATTCATCATCTTAATTTGCACGAGGCGAGGCAAAGTATAACCGTATAGCAGGGAAGACGGGGAGACAGCTATTAATCACACACATGAAAGCCATACAGGCGGCTTGTCGCAGAGCCTCTTAAATATACATTAATCAGTCCACACGAGCACGGCAGCCACGGGGAGCCATCGCTGGCAGACAGCCGCCAATAATCAGCCATCATGTTCACATGCAGCAGACACACACGGGAACACGGAAAGCCCGGCTAGCGGCGGCTCGATGAAACGTTCTTAATGTGGGAGCTGTGAAACCAGATCACTATTTTCTAAATGAATCATGGGAAAATCTCAGAGCCACTATAAAACACAAGAGCTGTGATGGTGACAGGTGTCGCTGTAGGAAGTGCGTCGACTTCTCTCACCTGAGTGACTGTCTGTTCTGTCAGAGGCACGTCATCGCCCTGAAACGACACGAGAGAGGGAGAATCTGAGGAGTTTAGAACTGCTGGCTTGCTTCCGGTCTCATACATGCAAGATTATTGGAAATCAAAGTTAATAGATGCCTAGCAGGACCATGATGCTCATCAGTGGCGTCAGAGCATGAGATGAAGCAGAGCCAACAAATACTAAGCAGATTAACATTTACAACAGCATAATAGAAGTCAATAGAGGACAACAGGAAGTAGTTACCCTCAGAGCAACACGGTGAACCACCTGTTGTGGGTCACTCTCCAGGATCACACTGTAAAACAGACAATTAATATGTGATCAGCTGTGCAACCAAGGCTATGTGACTGTTAGACGCTTTTTTTGGCCTTTTGTGAGTTTTACTGATAGAGAAAATGTAGAGAAAGGATGTGGACAAAAGGGAGGAACAGGATCAGGATAACAAGCTTATGTGGTCACAGTGGGTTTTCAATGTGTCTAGGCCCAGAAGGAATCTAGAGACTTTTCTGCAATAATTTTGGGAAGAATCTGTGGAATTTGGCAGATGTTTTTATCCAAAGTGACTTACACTGAATTTAAGATATTTATTTTATTAGTACATTCATTCTCTGGGAATCGAACCCATGATCTGGGTGTTAATGGCGCCATTCTCTACTGTTTGAGCTCATTGTTTGGCACATTAAAACAAAAAGTGTTAACCAGAGCTGAGAGTACTAGAGTCTTATTGGTAGCTGAGAGCATTAACAAAACAGCCAGAATATTCAATAAATTAATAAAAGGAGCAGTCGATTAAGAGTATTTTATGAATGTATGCGGAATTCTTCAGCCCAATATAATTAAAATAATATACACTATCAGTCAAATGTTTTTGAACATTTAGATTTTTAATGTTTTTTAAAAGAATTCTCTTCTGCTCACTAAGCCTGTATTTATTTGATCCAAAATACAACAAAAACACTAATAATGTGAAATATTGTTACTATTTAAAATGACTGCTTTCTATTTGAATATATTTTAAAATTTAATTTATTTCTGTGATCAAAGCTGTATTTTCAGCATCATTACTTCAGTCTTCAGTGTCACATGATCCTTCAGAAATCAGTCTAATATGCCAATTTGCTGCTCAAAAACCACTTATTATTATTCATATTAAAATATTCCATTATTATAGAAATCAATACTTCTATTTAGCAAGAATGCTTTAAATTGAACGAAAGTGATAATGTTACAAAAGATTTCTTTTTCAGGTAAATGCCGTTCTTCTGAACTTTAGTCTTCAAACAGACCTGAAAAATTCATCTGTTTTCAACATAATAATAATAATAATAATAATAATAATAATAATAATAATAAATCATGTTTCGCTGAAGACTGGAGTAATGATGCTAAAAATTCAGCACTGACATTAAAGGAATTAAATACATTTTAAAATATTAAAATACATTTTAAATCGTAATAATATTTGACAATATTACTGTATTTTTGATTAATTAAATGCAACCTTGTTGAATATGAACTTTAAGGATGCATCTTTCAAAAACATAAAACCTTCTTAAAGATCTTAGTCTATAAACAACACCAGCATCTACAAGATCTCTGTGTAACAAAACAGTTAACCTCTGATTTCCTCCTCTTTTCTCCTAAATGGTTTACATTTGAAGACATTCATTATGACTTACCCTCCATCAACAATCTCATCAACGGCCAGGAAAAGACCCTCCATATTTTCAAGCAGGGCTCTCTTTTCCACATTTTTCCTAAAAAGAAGAAGAAAACGATCAAGACTGAACTGTTGTTAGTTTGGTAGCTGATAGAGGCCAGTCTTTTACAATCTTTCCTACCTCAACATTTGGCTCAGGGAATCAAAGAGACAATTCAACACTGACATAAGCATCAACTGTGGGAGAAAAGACAACACAACTTATGAGATTTGCATGGTTATGATGTAAAGACACAACACTGGATGAAGTATACACCATTACCTCATTTTCATGGGAGCTGCCGATGACATAGAAATATAAATCAATATTGCTCTTGTACACAACTGTTAGACCCTCCAGCAGAGCGATTTCACCTGTGTCAAAGAGAGGAAGGGTTGAGTCTACATGACTTTATGTTAGAAAACACAAGATTGACAGTAACAGAATCACTTACTGTCTGTTCTGTGTGTCTTGTTAAAGATGTTCTTCTCAAAGGCTTTCTGCTCTTTCACTGTGGGATACGTGTCATCATAATACTGAAACATGAACACAACAAAAGTCATAAAGCTTATAACACGTCTACATCTCTTATCCATTACACCTTATGCAAACAAAAAGCTCACTGTTAACATGAAGGTGAGTCAATGACCACAAATCTTGTTCAGCTAAAAACAGCTGAAAGTCTCGCACATAAAATGTACAAATGGTCGTGTATGCTCTATATAGAAAAAAATAAGGTGGATAATGTTAGTAATAATTAAAGATGAACATTTACTGGACTGTAGCCACTTATGATTACTTGATTATCCATACAAGATCTTTTAGAAAAATCATTTTAAAATGTAAATAACAAATATGAGACATAAAGCTTTTGATGAACGTTTATGTATCCAAGTCATCATTGTATTACATTGCATTATATGTTTTCCCCACACAATTAAAACTACAGAGCTTTGATCACAAAACTAAGCAGTTACATATCTTACGATCTTACATAATATTAGGAAATATAGAGTGACAACTAATATTCTTATGCATTTTTAAGCAAGTAGCCTGCTGTATATACTGTGCGAAAAATCTCATTGATTTTCAAGATTTACTCGTACATTTATTTTTTTTTACTCCGAATAAGTTTTTCTTTTAAGTGTGAGCTCCTTATTCTCCTTATATCATATTATAGGAGCCATAAAATCCTGATGTAGCAAATATAGCATAATAATATTATATATAATATAATGCATTCTTTACAGCTCACCTTGGCATACAGTCTCTCTCCATCATTGTCCATGATCAGAACCGCTTTTACAGTGTACAGAGAGGGCTCCTGTCACAGCACACACAAATATGACAAATTACAGTGAAAACAATCATGTGATCAGGTCAAAGGTCGAGGAGACATCGAGCTGTCCATCAGCAGCTGCTCAAACTGTGAACTCAATATTTTGACAGTATACTGTAACAGTATACTGATCCTCAATATAATGAATTTCTTCAATACAATAAATGCTAAACTCGTAAGATCGGTTACTGGTTCATAGTTTAGCGGATGTAGCGGAAATGCTATTTGAAGAGGAAACAGAGCGAATTTGAGGCGGACTGAACTGATAGCGGACTCTTTACACTTTAAATGCAAATATTGCACACACAACGATTAAATAATTTTACCAATATTAGCGTATCCATCTTGCACTCGACAAATGTCGCTCACTCAAGCTCCGAATTTCTGCGTATGTGTACTTCCGCTTACGACATGAGGTAAAAGGGCAAAACTAAGCGGAAGTACTTTGTAACGTCATTATAGATTGCGGGAAATATTGGGGGGAATAAATAATAAGAATAATAATAATTATAATAAATAATATTTTGAATCGGCCAACATCCACACATCAGTTATTAGTACTAATAATAACAAAATTAAAGTTTTAGACATCGATTTGATTCGCTAAAAAAATGCAAATAATGACGTGACATTGGTAGCCAAGAAATCGTATTCAGTTGTGAAAATTATGTGTGTGTGTGTGTGTGTTAGTACCTATGGTTAGTACAGGTCTAGCTACTTATGGGAGCCAAATAAATGTAGTAAGTGTCCTCACAAATATCATGCTATATGTATTTAATATTATATTCATATAGGCCTAGTTATATTTTTTCATGCATATTTAATAACTTTAAACCAGTAAACTTATGCAAACAGGCTCAGAGACTGCTAGTGTAAATGTACTCATTTAATAATAATAATAATAATGATAATAATAATAATAATAAAAGAAACAATTTGCCTAGTGCAGAATCAAAAAAGAATAATAACTTAGCCTGTTTTGTAATACTGTTGTTGATGCTTGAAAGGTTATGTGTCTGACCACACAGCCTGGTGAACCATAGCCATTTTTATTTATTAAACATTGGCAGGTGTGGGGTAAAAACATGCAATATGACGTATAGCCCTAGGATAAAGTATAAATATAAAATAAAACAGAGATAAATATACTCTGAGCATATTTAGTTAACTAGCCTGCATATGTTGTATCATTACAGGTTTGAAGAAAAAAACAAAACATGCATTTAGCAGATGAATGTTAAACAATCACAAACACTGAAAACTAATTTAGTGATTTTTCTTGTATGGCCTTCTCTTTTCCTTAAGCTTTACTATTGACATCCAGTATTTTGTCAGAATTGTATCAGATAGAAAATATTCTGTCTTCTAATAAGAACATAATGTTCTTTTTTTTTCTCCTGACACTTCTTCAACATTTGAGCCTGTATATTTTCATCTGCATTCAACTGATTATTAACTACTTATTAGGCCTGCTCACTTGAAATGTAATCCAACAAAGATACAGATGTCAAGAAAAAACAAATGTATAAAATTAAGTACAATCTATGACAATGTATATATATATATATATATATATATATATATATGTGTGTGTGTGTGTGTGTGTGTGTGTGTGTGTGTGTGTATTAACATAGACTGTACTCAATTTTATACATATGGTTTTTCTTGACATCTGTATCTTTATTGGATTATGAAATAGAAAAAAAATCACAAAAATCTAACCTTTCATTGGATAATAAGAATTAAAAATAGGGGGAAATATCATTATGAAATAAATGTTTTTCTTAAAAAAAAAACACGCTGGACACAATTATTGGCACCCCTAGAAATTCTTGTGAGTAAAATATCTCGGAAGTATATTCCCATTCATGATCACAATTTTGAGCACTCCTGGGTGATTATGGCTCATATGGTTCATTAGTATCATTATGTGAAACTGGCTGTCCTCGTGTGTCATATTTTTAAAGAAAAAAAACGTAATATAAGGCTTAAAACAATATTTTAGAATTTAAAAACAAGAATTACTCCCATTTACATGGTGTTTCAAAGGAACATTGCCAAAGGTGATTCACTATAAAGTCAACACTCTACCTAGGTACAATGACTTCATCATGCTCTCAGTAATGGAAAAAAAAACTGAGCAGTAGTTTTAACCTGAAGTAAACCTCAGGATCTCATGACCAGACGCTTAGTCAAAAATAATGAGTGATTTGGATCCTGATTCTGAGCTGATTGGGTTTGGAATCTGTTCGCCCTCCGTGAATGACACACTGGCCTCAATGACACAAGTCCTCCTCAAAATTGCACATGCTTCCAGCCTGTCCTGTTTTTTTCTGTGATAATTTAGGAGATCCTCCTACAACTGGGCATCATAATTACACTGGTCACTTTTTCTGGGAAGCACCACTGTGAAAACTAATCCTAACAGGGGTTTTCCCTGTGCACGGTTCACAGCGCTTTACTACAGCAACTACACATCAGAAATGGTTTAATCTGGAGATCTGTGGTGGGCTAATTTGTGAAGAAAACTCACACTACATTTAATTCTGTCTAAAATGAGTCCCGGAGTAAAAAGGACAAAGAATAAAGATTTTCTTTATAATGTGTGCTTCAGTAAGGTGGCTCACCAGCGAGTTTCACAATGAAACACTGGGTTTTCACAACTTTACCACGAAGAGTATTTCGAAATTACCCTGTGTTATATCAAAGAGGATACAGTACGTGTTTCCTTGGTGTACATTTTTTTCAGGTATGATTATAATGTCTCCCAGAGAATCATGACTTCACAATGCTGTTCACAGAACAAGAATTATTTGTTCAGTTTTTATTCATATATTTTGTATTATTATGTTCATCATTTGGTATATAAACTGCTTTTTATTTTTATTTTAAATATATTAAAATATAAAATATATTAATACTTAGCATTCTTTGTTTGTTATTTGTCAAAATATCTTGAAAAAAAAAACGTTTCCCCAAAAAAGTCTGTTAAGAAGCACGATGAGAAGAAATGTTTCTTGAGCAGCAAATTAGCATATTAGAACGATTTCTGAAGGATCATGAAAGTAAAGAAATGACTGCTAAAAATTTAGCTTTGCCATTACAGGAATACATTTCATATTAAAATGTGTTAAAATAAAATAAAATAAAATAATTTTAAATTGAAATTATATTTTGTGATATTACTGATATTAATGAACGAATTAAACAGGACACATGAAAAAAAGAAAGAAAGCTGTATTAAACTTGTTGTTTTTATTCTTTTAATCCCTTTTTTGTCTTTGACTCATATATATACAGTAATGGCCAAAAATATTGGCACCCTTGGTAAATATGATCAAAGGCGCCTGTGAAAATTAATCTCTGTTGTTAATCCTTTTGATCTTTTATTTTAAAAAATCATAAAAATGGATCCTTTCATTGGATAATAAGAATTTTAAATAGGGGGAAATATCATTATGAAATAAATGTTTTTCTCAAATACACGTTGGACACAATTATTGGCAAATTCTTATGAGTAAAGTTTCTCTGAAGTATATTCATGTTCACAATTTTGAGCACTCCAGGGTGATTATGAACATGAAATTATCCAGCAATGCTTACCTGTTTCACAGAAATATAAATAGGAGGGAAAACAAAGCCCAAATGCCCTTAATCATCCATTACAATGAGAAAAACCAAAGAATATATTTCTGATGTGCAGCAAAAGATAATTGAGCATCACAAATTAGTAAAGTGGCTTTAAAAAAAGAGCTAGAGCAGTGAAAATTTCCATTTCCACCATCAGGGCAATAATTAAGAATTTCCAATCAACATAAAATGTTACGAAACTGCCTGGAAGAGGACGTGTGTCTATATCGTCCTAATGCATGGTGAGGAGGAGAGTTTGAGTGGCTAAAGACTCTCCAGGGATCACAGCTGGAGAATTGCAGAAAATAGTTGAGTCTCTGGGTCAGAAAACATTAAAACAAATTGTCAAACAGCACCTACATCACCACATGTTGTTTGGGAGGGCTTCAAGAAAAATGATCCTTGCTCATCCAAAAACAAGCATATTCAGTTATCAGCCATGACTGGAACTTTAAATGGGTCTGGCTTCTATGGTGAGATGAAACTAAAAAAATTAGCTTTTTAGCAGCAGACACTCAAGATGGGATTGGTGCACACAGGGATAAAAAAGTACCCCATGTGTACAATGTAATATACTGCAGTATTTTTGATGTTGTGGGCCTATATTTCTGCTGGAGGTCCTGGACATCTTGTTTAGATACATGGAATCATCAATTCTATCAAATACCAAGGTGAAAGGTGACTGACTGTTAGAAATCTTATAATGGGCCGTGTTTGGATCTTCCAACCGTACAATAATCCAAACACAAACCTTAAAAACAACACAGCAATGGGTCACTGAGCACAAAACCAAGCTTCTGCTATAGCCATTCCAGTCCTCTGACCTGAACCCTACAGACAAGGAGTGTGGAGAACTGAAGAGACGAAGCACCAACATGGAGCTGGGAATCTAAAGGGTCTGGAGTGATTCTGGATGAAGGAATTGCCTCTGATCTTTTGTCAGGTGTTCTCTAACCTCATTAGGCCTTATAGCAGAATATTGTAGACCTGTTAAACTGGCAAATGGAGGTTTCAAAAAGTATTGAATAAAAGGTTGCTGTTAATTGTAGTTAATGTGTATTAGAGAAAAACATTTATTTCATAATGATATTTCCCTCCATTTTAAATTCTCATTTCCCAATAAAAGATCAACAATGATCAAAGGATTAACAATGCAGATACATTTTCACAGCCTTTTTTGATCATATTTACCAAGGGTGCCAATATTTTGGACCATGACTGTATATATAGAAGTATTTCATATGGGTGTGTTTATAGTAGATCTTTGTGTTTATAGTTGCAGCTGTTTAGCGCTTGTTGTTCTTGCAGTATGTCATTTTTTCTTTATTACATTCATATGGCCTACAGTGCTCAGCAGTTGATTTATTATGAATTCATTACTAAATGATTATTAGTTCTGTATTAACTAATAATATAATAAATGATAAGTACTCCTCAAATAGCACTGCGTTTATGGTTCATCTAGTCAAATGTACAGTGGAAATATTTTCAACAGAGCCGATCTTCTCAGAACTCAGTTTAGGAGAATATTTGTCACCAAACAATCGTTATACCTGAAGTTCTCCAAATGAGGAACCAGCACCCACAGTATCATTGCGCACAGCAACTGTGTCTCAATAGTGCTTCAGATAAAAAGATAATCGGATGTCTTTCACAATAACATCTTTATCTGTTTGGTCACGGCAGAGCATGTGTCCACTTATCTTTTTCACACCATATCAGAAGGGCAGTGATGGTCATAATGAGTGATGAGTGTTGGACATGGAAGTGTCGGTGTGTATCCCGTAGGTTTCCCAGTGTTGGGATGGGTGTGTGAGTGAGGTGCTGCCCTTGTGGTTGGTGCCTAAGGCTGCAGATGGAGAGGAGAGTGGAGGAAAGGGGATGTTGGGTGGCGGAAGCTCTGCTGAGCGCTGATAAAAGCTTGTCTAGGTGCTCATGCTAACTGTTGTGGTTTCTGGCATGAGACGGTGGTTGAGGGGAGCTGTGTACAGTATTGCTGCTTACTTGAAGTCACCCGGTCTCCTCTATTGCACAATAAAGCATATACCATACAGTGGGGCCAGCGAGGGCATGCAAGCGGGGAAATCTGACAATCTGACAATTTGCTTATTTGGCCTGCAGAAGTGGGCTTGAAATTGTGTGGATTCTTCTGCATTTTACATCATAACTTCTATTTGTCTTAAATATTTTAAAATCCTGTAGTTGTGGTTGGGCTGTAGTTGAATTAAACTTGTATATTATAAAATATACACTATTTGAGGTTCAAGAGAATGTCATTTATTTAATTGAGTGCTGCTAGAGTATATATGTTTTGCATTTGGATGAAATTACCTTACTCTTGATTACTCATACACAAATTTTCCACTTTTCCCAGCAGTAGGCTTGGATGAATTTTCCCAATGGACCACAAACCAAACACACAAATGCTCCCATCATAAGTTGCTTCTGAGGTTTTTCAGTGTAACTCAAAACATGTTCTCATGTTTGCTTGTGGCTAATGACACTTTGATAGTGATGTTATTTATATATATATATGTGTGTGTGTGTGTGTGTGTGTGTGTGTGTGTGTGTGTATGTATGTATGTATATATATATATATATATATATATAGAAAGATAGATAGATATAGGTATAGGTATGTATGTATATAATTCCTGTGATGCAAAGCTGAATTTTGTGTGGGTGTATATTTATGCAAAATAAATATATATATGAATATATTATATGCTATTCTGTGTGTAATAATAAAAAAACTATGTGTGTCTATATATATATATATATATATATATATATATATATATATATTATTTATTTTTACCTATTAAGTTATTGACATGGGTTATAGAAAACATTACTACCTTTAGAAACCAATGAGTTTCTGTGTTCCTTCTAAAACAAATCCTGTGAGTTTCCTCCTACCTATCAGAAGCAGGAAGAATAGGAATAGTTGGATGGGTCAAGATGTTGTCAAGGAGCTGTTTCACTTCCTTTGGTCAAACCAAAAAGGGTTAAGAGCATCACGATCCCACAACGTGGCAGCGGGTGTAATGAATACAAAAATACAAGCTAACATGTTAAACTAAACAATGAATGACAAGAATAAATAGATGAAAATGACAGAAAGGTTACACACCAGTGAGATATAGAACTGTTCGAGCGACTCGGTGACCTGAACTATATGCAGAGAGAGTCAGAACTGCTGTTTAGGTTGGAACACACCAAATCCCAAACCATTGTGGTGTATGTAATAGCAGGCTGTTTTCATGTGTGTGTTTGTAGGTGGTTGAATCGGGCGGGTGGGTGGGTGCTAGGAATCAAGGCTTGGGAAGTCCCGTCTCTCTGGTTCCTGGCAGGCACCCACCTCTTTGGACGCTGTCAGCCACCTACGTCCATCATAATGGTGCATTTACATACAAACATATTAATGTGTGGGAATGAAAACACCGCATCGTAAAAAGACGAGCATGAACAAGTATCTAGAAAACCACGGGCACACCGCTATAAACAGTTTCTATTCACAACTTACTATTTCTTAGTACTTTGTCAATGTTGATTCACTTATTGGCCTTGACGGTTCCATGAAGAACCTTTACCACCAATGGAACCTTTCCATTGTACAAAAGGTTCTTTAGATTGTTTATTATGCTCTTCAAAATAATAAATAAAAGGTTCTTTTAGGAGCTGATTACAGTTCTTTGGGGAACAAAAAATAATTCTTCCACTCTCTTAGATACAAAGTTTCTTTGTACATCCATGGAACCATTGTCCATACACTCTAAAAATAAAGAGTTCCAAAAGGAGGTTTTCACAGGAATGATATAGAAACTTTTAGTCAACAGTTCTTAAAAGAACACATTTCTTTAGTGTGAATTACATTTCAATAATCCAAAGAACCATTTTTAACTATAAAGAACCTTTTAAGGCTCCGTGGATGTTAAAGGTTCTTCATGGAACTATGGATACCGTTATTTTTAATAGTGTAAGGTTCGTTGTAGTGGTTCTTTGGATTATTAAAATGTTCTTCACACTAAAAAAAAATATATGTATATTTTAAGAACTGTTATAGGGTTCTTTGGGGAAACAAAAATGGTGGTATCACTGTGAAAACTTTCTTTTGGAAGCTTTTTAAGAGTGTATTATTGATGGGAAATTAAGATTTCTTGCCCAGAAGGGCGATTGCACACCTAGACAATCATTTGTTTCGAATGATTGTGGACCGTCATGCACCTGAGGTTGGGTGTAACGCGATAAGGCATCGGTCAAATAAAATTAAGCACTTCAAATGAACAAGGAGAAAACATCCTTTCACCTCACCTGACAATCGTACTGATTGTCCCGGGTGTGTTTGCCTACAGAGGACTTCAGCAAAGACTCGAATGGTCACTTGCAATGTAAGACACGCTCTTCCACCCTCCCGCCCCCCGCTGCATCCACTTTTGCTCACTGTCTGTGGTTGAGCGGCAGATACAGGAACAATGTGGCCTTTCTTACCTGTTGAAGGTGTACATTCCATCCCTACTAAAGCAAGTCAGAAAACAGCCCCTCCTCCGCAAAGCAATCCTAGATTTAACTCCAGGTGCTCCTGCTTGTAGTGTCTGTGTTCAAACCACATGCCTCACAGTGGCTTTCCTTTACATGAACACCTTGGTTCTTTTTTGCATGCCATGAAACAAAGTTCTTATCAAGGAAGTGTGAAAATATATATATATTTTTTGATAGATTTTAGGATACGTACACATTTGAATGTGGATGTGAATCACTTTTTCATAAACCACAAGCTGAAGGGTCCGAGTCTGTGTTTGGTTTGGGAAGCCATCAGGGCGTTTAAACATATTAAAGTGCAAGTGTTGCTTTAGGAGGGTAAAAAGTGTGGGTGCTTTACAGGAAACCTGCTTGCATCGCCCTTAGACCCATCCCATCTCTGTGAGTGACAGCCAAAAGCAGACAGGGTGAGTGGGAGAACGGGTGAATGAGAGAGAAAGACAGGTTGAGCGCACGCACACTTGTAGTTCAAAACTAAGAGCATGCAGCAAACTCTTTCACTCTTCAGTTCAACACAGGGGTCAGTGGTTACTGCTCTCAGGATTTTGTGAATATGATATTGTGAAGACTTTTTCATCTGAGCTTGGGGCTTAAGGACATGCTAATAAGGTACAGTTTTTTTCATCTTCTTTGAGTGTTTGTTGTTTCTTCAGTAATATGGCAGTTGTTGACAGATATTGTACAATTCTGGTTCTCTATCGAATCTGAAAGTTTTTGAGTCATAATTCTAGTTTTTAAGTGTCTTTATGAACTAAGGACACATAAAATGTGAAGGGTGTGTAAATTCCTATTATAATATTTTTTTTTGCTTTAGAAGCTCAATACAGAAGTTGTCAATTATTAAAAAAGTGTTACTCCCCCACCCCTAAATTATTGCGGGTTTATAATGAGATCATTGTTACAAGATGTGACAAAAATGTTTAAAAAAAATATATTTCATAACTTTTGTTTGGTTTAAATCTTTCTTTATTTTTCATTAGATGCTACACAATGCTGTAATGTTTTGATTATCACAAATATTGCAAACATGGTTTAGAGTAATGTTTAAAAAGAGAGAGACAAATGTATTAAATAAAGGTAAAAAAAAATAAAAATAGTTTTCTTGCTTACTGTTTGCTCGTGCGCACTGGTACAGTGGTTAGTACCACAGCTGATGTTGAAACGGGAGGCCGGTCCCACAGCCCTGTCCCCTCATAATTTCAGAAACTAGTCAAAGGAAATAAGCTAGACATCGCGGTAAAGGCAGGATATATGTTCTTTACCCTCAATATGACAAAAGGAAAGACGTTTTTTGTTAAATACTGCCAAACCATTGGATGTTTTACAACATTGGTGCTACGTCCTGTCAAAAGTTTACCTGACAGTTCAATCAGGCGGTGCATATTTACTTACAATTAGCTAAAAACTGCTCTTGAATTATATAACATTTTCTAAATTATATTACATTTTCATTCTTTTGTAAAATTGTTCGTTTGAATTAAAAAGATAAGTTTTTCTCATTCTTAAACTTGCAAATAGCAACAATGACATTTCAAATGTAAAATTATTATTGTAGCTGCATAGTTTTTACTGTAAAAAACATGTCCAATTTAACAGGAAACCAACATTAAAGTTTAAAACCGATGTCGTGTATAAAAGGCTTTAATATAGCACCACAAAAAAAGCAAACAATCAGATGAGGAACAAGTTTAATTTGTGTTACACAATGATATAGATAAAATAAACTCAGTGGTAATGAGAATGATTACTAATGCATATTAAGCATAAATGTAAACTAATTCAGTTATTTTCGATGTGAGGGAGTATGCTGAGAAAGTCTTCCTGACATTCTGTCTGTGGTTAGGCCCCTGCCTTCGTTTACTGGAGAGCAGGCTGGCTCCCAAAAGATTGTCTTATCAAGGGTTGACATTACTGTTCACAAAGCCAGCAGATAGGACAAATCCAGCCCAACGAAACTTCATGTCCAGTCACACAATATGACAATTGGAGCACATAGGAAGGGAAACGTGAAACATTTTCAAACAAGATATATTCTAATGGTTAATGTAAATTTTTGGCCATTTCAGAGTGACATCATTGTCCGTTTACGGGTGCGTAGAAAGTCAAGTCGGACTAAATTTGTTTTTAAAATTGTTGGCTTGCCGTCACAACTGACCTATATATATATATATATATCATTATTATGAGAACTGGTTCTCAACTGACTTATGTTTAAAGGTTAAATAAAAATAAATAAATATTACCTGTTATGTGAACGCTTGCATTGTTTGTGTCTTTTCCTCTTTATTTTTAACTCTACAAATGCATTTGGCTTGACAAATCAAGTTTCTGATTTCTTTTCATGTTTTAGACTGATTCACTGCATCTGGGGTCTGTCCTGAATGTGTTCAGCAATCAACAGTGTACTTCCCCTGAGGATCAGCTGTGAGGTCAGTATCTTCACGAGAGAGAGAAATTTATATATATATATATATATATATATATATATATATATATATATATATATATATATATATATATATATATAATTTAGCTCAGTTTTCCCAGTAAGAAAATATATATTTTTAAATGAATAAATTAATGCTGTAAAATCTATTTGTACCCTGCAAAATATAGTTCTTAAAAAGCTGAATTAGTACTTTCTTGACCTTTTCAGCAAAGAAAAATATTTAAAAACAAAACTTTTTTAACAGATATGTAATGTCTTACTGCACTAGGAGATTTTTTACTGGATACTTTAAACACTTGAAAAAAGAATAAATATATATAAATACATACATATATTTGTGTGTGTGTGTGTGGTTGAAAACAAGTCTTATGCAGTAAATCTATCTTGTTTCAAGGATTTTAAATAATTATATATTTTAATAAACATTTCAAGACATTTAAATGACAAAAATACTAAAACTGTATTGCATACACTATTAATTTAAAGGGACTGGCAAACCCTGGAAGACTGCATGGGGAGGTGTCCACCAATGTCACTGGATTCCGGGCACATCGTTCCCCCCAGCATTTGGAGATGGATGTGGCCTGGCAGGAACTGATGGCCATCACAGAACTTCAGGTGGGTACACTGGAACAACCCAACAAGTTTCCTCTTTTACATGCACAAATGTCAAAAGTCAAGAAAATGTCTGATTATTTTGTGGTCGGAAACAGCCAGTCGTTTTAGAGTCTTAATAAAATGGTGGCCTTATAACATTTTTCTAATGCTGAATTCTTTGTAAACACACACATTGAGCTATGATCTGCAACAATGGGCCAATTGAGTGATGCGAGGATAAAGACAGACAGAGAAAGAGGGTGAGTGCTGTATATTGCCGACAGCCCCCTGCATAGCACAATGACCATCTGTTTCGAACATGAAACCCGAGCGCTCCTAAATAAGACCTGCATAAGCTACGGGTGGCACTTTCACCCAGGTGGGCTGGTCCTGTGGTGAGCAGATAACTGAATAAAACCCTCCTCTGCACCACAAATCATCTGAAAACCTTCACTTTACTAGTGTTTTATTGTAAAATAATTGAATCTGAATCACCTCCAAGGTCAAGTTTGAGTGAAACTGGAAGTTCTTGTTATTAAAGCATTATTTTTGTCACAGGAGTTTGAGGTACCCAATGAGAATCCCTTCGAAGCTATTCCATACCTGTCCATGGAGCCCATGGTTTCTCAAGGGGGGATCGGGATGAATCAGCCACAGCCAGACTCCATTCCAGCCACTAGTGGTGCCCATTCTGCTGGTGTTTATGAAAACGCATACCCTGAAATGATGCCACCCTATCAGCGTTTGAACCCACACATGGACATGCACTACAGCCTCCCTGTCCCTGGCGGTCACGGTTCCTCAAGAATGCTTTCGAACACGCAGGCTCTTCATCCACCTCTCATGAGTCTTTTGGAGCACATGAACATGACACGCGGTCATGGAATTGTGAAAGACAGTGTTATCAACCTTCACTGCACAGGACAAATCAAACAGGCCTGTGGAGATGATCTCGAGTCAGATTCCGGTTTGTCCCTTGGTTCAAGCCCACCGCTTGCCTCTCCTGAGAATGCAGTGCACGGAGTACCTTCGTACTTACCTGCAGATGGTACAATGGGCTACATCGAAAGTGAAAGTATTGGGGAGCAATATCACATGCGGCCAAGTTTGCTTGGGTCTGTGGACTACCAGCAGTCCTACAGTTCATACCCTGGAACTTCTTATACCACAGCTGCAAACATGCAACCCATCAACCAGCAGACTTACCAGCCAATTGCATCAATGAAACAACCAGTTTTACCCACAGCTCTGCATGATCTACAACTGAACAGCTCAGGTTTAACAAGACTGGGTTCATATCAATCCATGTACCCAAAGCAAAAGTCCAGCAGTGTTCCTGTACCCCTGAGCAGAGATGAGCGGCGAGCCCTCGCTCTCAAAATCCCATTCTCACTGGAAAAGATAGTGAACCTACCAGTGGATGACTTCAATGAGCTCTTGACCCAATTCACACTGAACGACGCTCAGCTGGCACTTGTGAGGGACATTCGCAGACGTGGGAAGAACAAAGTGGCTGCTCAGAACTGCCGCAAACGGAAGATGGAGAACATAGTGCATTTAGAAAACGAGTTGGGACAGCTTCGAGCCCAAAGAGAACACTTAACCAGAGAGAGACTGGAGTTTCAGCAAAACCTAGCCATTATCAAGTGTCGCCTCTCAGATCTTTACACCCAAGTGTTTTCACAGCTCCGTGATGAGGAAGGACAGCCTTATTCAGTTGATGAGTATTCACTACAACAAACTAATGATGGCAACATTTACTTGGTGCCACGGAATACAGCCCTGGAGGGTGAATGAACGGATTTTAAGTGACTCATAAATGGACAACTAAATTCATTTGGTTTTACTTCCAATAAATGGTAATGAATGGATAAAAACTTTATTCACTTAAGATATCGCTCAAACTGGATTTCTTTTTTGCCAAAGTAGTGTGGACTGTATAACTACAGAAATTGTAAAGAGCTTTAAGAAAACACTTCCAAACTTGTTAAGCTATGCAAAGCTTTTTTTTGGCTAAACACTTTTGTACATTAAAACATTGGTCTAAAACAGAATCAGTATTATGTCCAACAGAAACGTTTTTAGTAAATGAGTTCTACACAAGACAGGATCACAATTTCTTGCATAAAATTTTATTGGTAAAAAAGGTAAGAAAATAATTTGTAATAAAATAAGTCTCTTCAGCTCCATTTTGGTCCTATAAAGAAGAAAAAAATAAAGTGTAAACATTTAAATTTGGAATTGTAAACAAAGATCTTGCATTACAATAGCAAGTACCTTTATCATTTCACCAGGTTTAGAAAGACAAATGCCTTTTCATGTCAAGAGATGATTTTCACTCGTCAGATCCTAAAAAAAAAAAAAAAAAAAAAAAAAAAAAAAAAAGCATAACATGGTCAGCACGTTAAATATAGAATCAGAAAAACCAGTGGGCATGCATTAAAAAGGGTTTAAAAAGTTCTACAAAATCTTGTGCACCAAACTATGCCGACTGCAGTTACTTCCCTTGAAACATACACAACACTGAAGGGGAAGTTGACATTAACTACAGCTTCTGCTAATAAAATTGTTTTACAGTTACCAGCGGTAGTTGAGAAGTCTGTTCTTACCTACAGGAGTTCTAAAAGCGCTGCCTGCTAGTCTTTGAGCGGCACCCTGTACTCCCTGCTTCTTCACAGGGCGATGATCTTGCTACTCCTTTCTCAGTTTGCTCCCATGGCTAGACTGATTTGCAGCCACACTACACTAAGCATTTGCTTTAAACAGCCTATGCTTTTTTTATTAAACCAGTTGACCATTTACCTTATGTGCCTTTAAGAGAACAAGTTTACAGTTTTTAAGAGCCAGAAGACAGTCTTTAGTTTACTTTCTACTAAAAAGGCTCTAAGGAGCTCCCATAAATGTTAGTGTACTACACTAAAACCCCCAGAAAACATGACTAAAACGCACAGCTTTTTTTTAAAAAATAAACAAAAAGGATGTTTTATTTCACCTTGATTAGTTACATAAAAAAAAAGTTCCATAAAGACTCAAAATAACTCTACATAAAACCTCACTGGAATGCTTTTTCCATAGACAATATAAAATAAGTCTGCATGATGACAAATTCATGATGTCCCACACATGACAGCGCTACTGTACACTTCTTCTGGTGGCAGCTGTAAATCTGCCAAACCTGTTTGGCTGAGCAGATCTAGGGATGTAAACCTGCATCTGCCCTGTCACTTCTCTCGCTCTCCTCTCCTAAAGCACTCAGTCCTGTTGAACAATATGAACAACAAATGTTAAGCTGCACACTACCTGGGGTTTGTTTCTACACCAGATGTACAGCAAGGTTATAGTATAGCAATGAGCATTCAGTCCAAAACTATATATTGGGATTGTTAATCTGTCAAACAACCCATCTGTAAATTAACTTAAAACAAACCTTTCTGAGCTCAAAACCGTCTGCCACCAGAGCCACCTCCATATCCACCACCAGATCCACCACCACCATAGCCACCTAAAAGAGATCTCATGTCATTTGATAGTGGTTTTTAAAAAGGAGACTTGGACCAAAAGGGAAATGTAAAAGGCTATTATGAAGAACTCACCACCATAGGGGCCACTGTTTCTTCCTCCGCCACCTCCAAAGTTCCCTTTCATGGGTCCATAGTTGGACTGCTGGCTGTTATAGTTGCCAAAGTCATTGTAGTTACCACCTCCACCGCCGCCACCACCTCCAAAGTTGCCTATTGATATTTAAAAAACATCTGGTTACTGCTGACAATTCAAGTTATTTGTATGGACTAAGTATTCAGCCTGACATCTACTCACCACCTCCAAAGTTTCCATTGCCATTGTTGTAATTGTCATTATAGCCACCACCACTGTTGCCGCCGCCGCCACCATAACCACCGCCTTGGTTGCCATAACCATGTCCTCCTCCACCACCACCACCACCACCTCCATATCCACGGTTTCCACCGTAGTTACCAGGACCACCACCATAACCACCTGGAGAAAGCAACAGGAATAAAAAGTTAAAGGGGTCCCATTAAGCTCTTTTACAAAATCTTGATTTTGTTTTGGTGCAACTAAAACATGCGCTCTTTTTTTAAGTTACAATTTCTCTACCCAGTCTGGCACAAACAGCTCGATTAGTTCTGGGTTTGATGAAGGCCCACCTTCCGAAAAACGAAGTGTTGTGATTGGTTGGCTAAACCTGTGCATTGCAATTGGTGAACAGCTTAGACTGTTTCAGTACTACCACACCTCTTGCCAAAGCAGCAAATTCAAGATGGCATCAATATTCTCCTAGCAATCTGAGCCAGATTCAGACCCAGCTAATATTGAACAAGAGGATCACGCAGAACCTTTGCACGCACCGATATTTAAAGACATTAGTGGCAACATTTTTGGCTAAAATCACATTTTATATTGGACGTCGACAACCTCTTAAATAACTGCACTTACCACATACAGATGTAACTAATATGTAGTTTGTTCCTTAAATAACATTAATTGTAGTGAAAATTATACGGTTTAAATTAAATTTATCAAAAAGGTACCATAGTCCGTTGGCAGCATATTTGCAAACTCTTTCTCTGCTGTTGTAGTGGTAGAGATTGAGGTTTCCCTGGTGACAGCTGTACATAAAGCTAACAAACATTACATGCAAGATGACATCAAATTTTCTAAACTTCTGGTTTCCTTCAGAAATGGTTATAAAACACCCATATGGGTTTCAATTTTGAAACATACAGGGCTCATATTTATTCTACAAAATCAATGCCTTTTAGAAAACCCGTGGCGAGCACCACAAATAAATCAATGTATGGGAAATGATAGTCTCAATGGAAGTGTAAATTCTGCAGATTTTATAGTGGTCCAGCAATTTATAAAGACTTCAACATACATTATTAATGTGCAGGTGTAATAACTTGAAGCTACAGCAGCATTTGAGTCATTGCCTGATGCACTCAAAGCGTTCTAACCAGGACCTCACCCCTCCCCCACTTGAATTTCCATAGGCAGGAATTATTTTTAATTATATTCTAATGGGCCGCTTTTTGACATTAACACAGACCAATTCAAAAGTCATAACAGGCACCCTGTAGCATTAACAGAACATTTGACTAAATTATACTTCTAAAAAGAAGCCACTGAATACCATCTCCGCCGCCAAATCCATTGTTGTAGCAGTCACCTCCATAACCACCGCCTCCTCCACCACTTCTGCCTCCTGAGAAAGATTGTGAAGAATAACTTTGTCAAAACGAAAACTTCAGTTGATCATTTAAACACTTCAACATCCACTCAGGCACATACCCCTTCCAAAATAGCCATCACGGTTGCCACCCCCATTGCCTCCAAAGTCATTGTTGTAGCCGCCATTATTGCCATATCTGTTGAAGTTTCCACCTCCTCCTCCACCACCACCACGGCCTACAGATTAAATGTTAGTCTTATACAGAGCACGTTAAATAGATTTTTTTTTTTTTTTAAACCATTTAACCACTTGCCTCTCATGTTCATGCCAGTGTTTTGCATCTCTTGTTTAGACAGAGCTTTTCTGACTTCACAGTTGTGCCCATTCACAGTGTGGTATTTTTGAACTAAGGGAAGATATAACGTGGATATATATATATATATATATATAAAAAACATAAAACCTTACAAGTGACACTGGATTGATAGCACTTACTGACGATACGATCAACGGAGTCATGGTCATCAAACGTAACAAAGGCAAAGCCTCTTTTGTTTCCGGTCTTGTGGTCAACCATAATCTCAATGGCCTCAAGTTTGCCAAACTCTTTGAAGTAATCACGAAGATGGTGCTCCTCGGTGTCATCCTTAATGCCACCCACAAAGATCTTCTTCACAGTTGTGTGAGCAAATGGCTTGTTGGAGTCCTGAAACCAATGCATGCAGTTAGGCATTTGCAAGCTTTTGAAAAAGTCTTTACATTACAAAGGCTTGGGGGTGTTCATGCTTACCTCTCGAGACACGGCTCGTTTGGGCTCCACAAGCCTACCATCGACCTTGTGGGGTCGTGCATCCATAGCAGCGTCGACCTCACACATGTTGGAATAAGTGACAAACCCAAAGCCTCTGGAGCGTTTGGTGTTTGGATCTTTCATCACCTACAGTTGCACAAACAAAATTAAGGGTTAAAAGCACTCATGGCAAGGGGGGTCCGATCACAACCCCAAAGCAAATTCAGTGCACAGGGCCCAGAATTCAAAGCGATGGCCCTGATACTTCGTGTTGGATTATGGGTAGACAATCCATATTGTACACCACTGTAGATAAGACATTAGGAACTTACCACACAATCCGTTAAGGTGCCCCATTGCTCAAAATATTCCCGCAAACTATCGTCTGTGGTTTCAAAGCTGAGCCCTCCAATGAAGAGCTTCCGCAACTGCTCAGGCTCACGTGGCTGGCCCTGAAAACATATCAACCCTTATAACTCTGTACTATTGAAACAGTAAGTACATCGTGCGTATTATTCTACAGCGGATATTAAACTTAATTCGAGAAGCATCGCGAAACCCTGAGGAAACAGACTCTATTTGGGGGGAGGTGAACACCTCCGCCATGTTGGTGCCTGACAATGCGGCCCACTTATTAACAGCAGCTTTATTTCAGTAAAACAATCGAGATAGTAAATTAAATGCAAACTATTCGAGTTATATCCAGTGACTAGTTAAAACAAAGAAACTGCATTTTTTTAAGAACACGACCTTCTATGCAAGCACGCAGTCTTGTGTGTGCACAGGGAGTTAAAATGGCGGGTGAACACGCTATTTGCATTAACAAAGAACCACGACGGAGATCCGAGTTAAATCAGAAAACGTTCAGAACATTATGGTTACATAGCTTTTATGAAACAAAGCGAAATACGTTTTTTTAAAACCAACCTACCTCTTTGGACATCCTACCGACTATTTCTAACCGTGCTGCGCCACACACACTCGTCGGTGAGACTGTGAGGACTGAGGAGAGATAATATAAATAGCTAGGGTAAATACAGTCCCCGCCTACTGCAGACGCTGATTGGTTTACGCTTCCCGCTAACGCTTTTGTTGTGCGTTTTGAGGATACCTGGTTGGCTGACACTCAAGTCAATCCCTGCAACAGAGGTTAGTACTTTTTTCGAAAATGTTTTTTTCCTCATACATTTATAAAAACATTGTTTTTATAAAAACTATAAAAAGCCGTTTCGAAAATATGTATTTTTCTAAAATTGGGTGAACATTTTTTTATATTTTCAAAATATCTGAAACACCCTGCAAAATCTGCTGTTTTTAGGTGGCCGTGTGACGCGTGAGGCCGTTTTTGGCGCGAGAGCGGCTCGCGCAGGCGCACGCTGATTGGCTGGACGCGCCACTGGACGGATGCGTGCGCGAGAGGCAGCGAACTCCTGTGTGCAGGGAAAAAGCCGTCGCCGCCTCAGCCTCTTTATCCAACACGAATAAGAGATCATCGAAAAATATCTCAGTAAGTATACAGTAAGCATCCACATTAATGTCAGAATGTTATTGTAGACTCCCCTTGCACTTGGAATGATTTAATACGTCAGCGCTACGCTTTAACATGATAGGATCAGGTGAAATCTGTTCGGCTCGGCCCGCGCTGTTGCTAAGCAAAGCCTGACCGCGTTAGCGCACACGACGATAGTATTCAAATAAACGCGAAAAAGCGCACGAATACTTTGCCTGCAGTGGTCACACACAGAGAGCCGAATAAAGATGTAGCGCGTTTATGCTAATTTAGTAAAATTAGTCTGTTATCACGTGCGTCTGGATATCACTGAGCCTTGTTTATTGTTTTGTAGGCATTGGCTAGTTGTACGTAAGCACAACACCAGCAAACACGTGAATGTATTTTCTCTAACTGTTTTTGTTCTGTTGCTATTTATTTCAGAATGAACTCATAGCGAGGCAAGCAGTAGCAATCAAAGGGACTACTGTAGCTAAATGTTAGCAGTACAGCTAGCACTGCATTTAAATCATTTTATGATGTGAATTGTGTTTTGTATTTAGGAATAAATGCATTATGAGTTAAATAGCATATGGCATGCGACGTAGAAGTAAAAAACGTGAGAGTCGTGCAGATCTATTCAGTGTTTGCACATTGTTTGGCCTTGTTCGCCAAGATCCTTCATGACATTAAGATAAGAAACATTTAACGTTAGCTGGTTTATAGCATCTCTAGTGTAAAATTGATTGAAGATGTAAATTGGTTAATGAATATAGGTTCTGCATCCCGATGTAACTGATTGTTTTTAATGTATTCTGACTGCATGCATTGTTGTTTCTTTGGCTTTGATAACAGTATGTGTGTGCACCAACAAGTAAAGATCTTTTGGAGTTAATTGATTCTTCTCATTATTATAATATGCATATAACTTATCTTAAGATAACTTTGCAGTAACTCAATCAAAGGCATGTTGATCTTTTGTGTGTCTATTTGTAAGAGTCCTTCAGTATTATTTATTAGAGCAGTGTGTGTGTTTGCATGTTTATTGATATACATTTAGGTTATATTTGAGTGCAGTAAGGTTTCAATTTATTGTATTTTTTAGGGGAGCTCTGAATGGTGTAATCTCTGCACTTCCTCCAGTATAGTACCATAGGTGAGTGTCGAAATATAAATATGACTGTTGTCATTGCAGTTAAGGTAAGCAAGGTTTAACCGTAAGTTGTAAGATTGCGCCATTACCGTCCAGCATTTTAACTGTATAGACATATTAATGCCATATAATATAGGTAATACTTAATCCAGTGAAGTTTCATGGTTTGAAGTGCATAGCAGAAACTAATTTCTTAAGTAAACATTGTCACTTGTCTTCAGGCAACTATAAAGTGAACAGTAATAAAATATAACTGAAGAGACAAATTACAAGTAAAGACAATTGGAGTGAGCTTTTTTATATATATATATATATTATATATATATATATATATTATACACAAGTCTTAACAGTACTGTCATATTGTAAGTGTGAGTTATCCAATCTAAAATAAACAGCAAGCATATGCTTTGCTGTATGAATTAGATATAGTATATTAATACTTACAGTAAAAAGTAATGTAGCCTAAAGCTGAGATTTTCTTGACAGTATTATTGTATTACTTAGCTGACAGCAATAAATATATGTCGTTTAAACTACAAGATCTAATGCACAGATCTATTTTGACGTCAGATGTTTGTTTATGTTTATGTGATCTAGTCAAATATCTAGTCAAATACACTACTTGTTGAGTTTTTAAATTACCCTTTTTGTTTTTGATATGGTAAATGGGCTCCAACTACCCCCTTTTTTTTTTTTTT
>NC_039290.1:8335469-8375423 GCF_003368295.1 Carassius auratus
AACTGTAAGAGCTCTCCGTTAAGAATCTTTTCTCACCGGCGCAGCAAATAACAGGAACAATGGTGAGAACACGGTTTCATATAGCCTAATTATTGATTGCTTATTTAATAACCTTTTTTATTCGACTAGCTTTTAAAGTATCTATATTTAACTAATATTTCGGGTATATAAAATATAGTTTTATAAAGAACATATTCATTTAAAGAAACGATTTAGTATACGTATTAAAAAAAGAAAAAAAACGCTTTGGTTTTGTAAATGATGTATTTGAATTATTTTAAAATTAATTTGTGCATTTAAAATATATTTCATACAAATAATGTAGTCACGGTTGTGTTTATAACCTAAAAAAAGAATATGGAAAAATAAGAGGTTTTGGGAATATGAAGCACGCTAGAACGAGACAACAAGAGAATGGAGCCGCATAAATAATCTGGGTGTAGCCGGCTCCATGCAGTCCGGAACAGTGTCATATTGAATCAGTGACGAAACAAAGAAAGATGAGATGCAGCGCCTCCCAAAGGATATGGTCATTTATTTTTTATATTTTTAAATCAAACGTCTTATTAAGAATATTTTAAAGAACGGTTTATTCGAGGGATGATATTCACGATTAAATGTATTTATTTGCAGAAGTCGTATCGCATTTCAGGGCTGTGGGTGAAGCTGTTAAATATTCATGGTGATGTAGACGGCATCACTTATGCAGCTGATGGACATCACATTACCAGTAAACCAGCAGTTGATTGTGTTATGTGATCGCTTCTTCTGACATGATATCTCACTAGGATATCATTGCACAGAAACAGGATATACAGGCTGAATGAAGCATGAGAAGTTCAAATGTTAGGTGAAATACTGCTTGACAAGCTGAAGCTTTACATGTGACTGAAATTTACATGCTGCAATGATGTTTGTTTGGTTTGACTTTTAACTTTTGCCTTTTTCTTCACAGCGTGAGTGCATCTCTGTTCATGTTGGTCAAGCTGGAGTCCAGATGGGCAATGCCTGCTGGGAACTCTATTGTCTTGAGCATGGCATCCAGCCGGATGGGCAGATGCCCAGCGACAAGACCATTGGAGGAGGTGATGATTCCTTCAACACCTTCTTCAGTGAGACAGGAGCTGGAAAGCACGTCCCCAGGGCTGTGTTTGTAGACCTGGAGCCCACTGTTATTGGTAAGAGAATGGGACTTGATTAAGTTATGATAATTGTGTGTCAAAGTGCTCAGTTCGTTAAAACATTTCTTCTTGACCTGGTCTGTGCAGATGAGGTGCGCACTGGGACATACCGTCAACTGTTCCACCCTGAGCAGCTCATCACAGGAAAGGAAAGATGCTGCCAATAAACTACGCCCGTGGACACTACACTATTGGAAAGAAATCATTGACCTGGTGCTGGACAGGATTCGCAAGCTGGTATGTAGTTGCAAATGATCAAACAAACTAAAAATATTTATATATATATTGGGTTAATAACCAAGCTGATTTTTTCTCAGGCTGAACCAGTGCACAGGCCTCCAGGGTTTCCTGGTGTTCCACAGCTTTGGTGGTGGAACCGGTTCTGGCTTCACCTCTCTGCTGATGGAGCGTCTGTCTGTCGACTATGGAAAGAAGTCTAAGCTAGAGTTCTCCATCTACCCTGCTCCTCAGGTCTCCACTGCTGTGGTAGAGCCTTACAACTCCATCCTGACCACCCACACCACCCTAGAGCACTCTGACTGCGCCTTCATGGTAGACAATGAGGCCATTTATGATATTTGCCGTAGAAACCTTGACATTGAGCGTCCTACTTACACCAACCTGAACAGGCTTATCGGCCAGATTGTGTCCTCCATCACAGCCTCCCTCAGGTTTGATGGGGCCCTCAATGTCGATCTGACAGAGTTCCAGACCAACTTGGTGCCCTATCCTCGTATCCACTTCCCATTGGCTACCTATGCCCCAGTGATCTCCGCTGAGAAAGCTTACCATGAGCAGCTCTCTGTGGCTGAAATCACTAATGCTTGCTTCGAGCCAGCCAATCAGATGGTCAAATGCGACCCGCGTCACGGCAAGTACATGGCTTGCTGTCTGCTGTATCGTGGTGACGTGGTGCCCAAAGATGTGAACGCCGCAATCGCCACCATCAAGACCAAGCGCACCATCCAGTTTGTGGACTGGTGTCCCACTGGTTTCAAGGTTGGCATCAACTACCAGCCTCCCACTGTGGTTCCAGGTGGTGATCTGGCTAAAGTGCAGAGGGCCGTGTGCATGCTGAGCAACACCACAGCCATTGCTGAGGCCTGGGCTCGTCTCGACCATAAGTTTGATCTGATGTACGCCAAGCGTGCCTTTGTGCACTGGTATGTGGGTGAGGGTATGGAGGAGGGTGAGTTTTCAGAGGCCAGAGAGGACATGGCTGCCCTGGAGAAAGATTATGAAGAGGTCGGTGTCGATTCTGTTGAGGGTGAGGGAGAAGAGGAGGGCGAGGAGTATTAAATTACAGAATGAAGTGCAACATGCAAGTACAATGAAATGGAAAAAATGTCAAGAAATGGAGATAACAACCAATGAAAATAATATTGTTGCAATTATTTGGACATCTGAAATAAACCTCCTTTCCAAAGTAATTAAGTTGTCTTAAATTATTGTGTATACTCATGTAGGTTATAGCAGATATAACCAATAATAGTGTTATAATTATCCACAATAGAACAGGTGACAAATAATTATGAAAGTTTTTAAATCTTTCACATAACACTTTACTCCATGGTAATACTGAGCAAAATGTATACATACATTCGTTAGATAGAAAACATTCCTGATGTATCTCATGAATGAGACAGAAATTACCATGCAAGTAAAAAGCTATTTCTCTTAACTTGGATTCTATCCAGAGAGTAACGGCAAATCAACCTTAACCTGTTAACTGTCACTCACGTTTTTGAAGATAGACATGAATGTGCATGATACAACCTAAATTTTTATAATTCATGACTGAAAACATTTTGTAACATGATTTTGATGTGCCATTTACATGGTAATGCAATGTCTGATTTTAAAATGGGTTTTGAAGGATGAATTTTTGAGATTTTATGTTTTCAAGTGATATATAACTTCTGATGATTTCTAAAAAGTGATAGGAAAAAAGGCAACGAGGAAGTCTTTTTTTTAAACAAAGGTAAAAGCTCCTTTGTAATGTAGATTTCTGAGGGTGCACTCTTGTCATAAATTCATCTATTACTTTTCCTACGTAATTTTTAACAAAAAATATTGGTAAAATATATATTTGGGAGTCTTAGACCTTTCCAACGATATATAGTTTGTCAAGATTAGATTAGATTTGATTGTATATAGTATAGTCAACGTAGGCGTCACCTATACGGGACGGGGTGACATTTAACAGGTTAAAGAACCATTAACCTTAACAAACAATAACGCAACATTCATTGCATCAGCAAATGAAAACATTTTCATGAAAGTCCTTATGACTGTTATGACTATTTTCATTTTTTATGATCCAGTTTAAAAATATATATTTTCCTTGCAACAACATTTCCATAAGATCAATCCAGTCTGTGTAGGTATATGAGGCAGTGCAGAAATCCAATCCACACAATCCAGAGTTGTGTGGTTTTCTGACAAACATAATCATCATAAAATGATAAGCTTTGGATGTACTTATGAAAATCAGATCTGAATCTGGATTACCAAGAAAGTTTCCTCATGCCAAGACTCTGATTAATGATATGAATTCTGCCTTTGTTTTTTGTTTTCTCTAAAAGGCAGGTAATTATGTGAGCAAAGACAAACAATATGCTCATTGTCAAAGATTTGATTAACAGGTAGGGTAACGCAAAATACATTTAAATATAACAACAGCTATTTATCCCCATAATTATGTACAGTTCTACACACCCTATTTTATACAAAAATATCAAAAGATAATTTTTTTAAATTTTCATCAATTATATTAAATGTTACATTTTCATATGACTAACATCCATCATTACTCAAGATCGACCACACTGTAGGACACAGACGTTATTGTTCAAAGGTTAGAATCAGCCAATAGGGTGTCACCGATTCTCAGACGAGCCAATGGGAATGTGACAGGAAGCGAAACTTCTCCTCGCATGCGCTCCGCTTTTGTGACGGCTGACAAAAAAAGTATAAATATTCCCACCCACCTCACGGGCTTTTCATTCTTCTCACCAGACTCATAAAAGTCGACCTGTGAGAGCGCTGATAAAAGCAAACCTACGATCTCCACCTTCTCATATTTATATATTTCTTTTTAGAAAAAAAAAATCAAGTTTGAAAATGGTGAGTATAAAACTTGTGTAACTTCTAGACATGTCATTATCGTTAAATATGGGTGTTTTACAACGTCTGTTATAACGGTGTTTTGACACAGCATTTAAAATTATGGATCATTATTTTAATATTTAGATGTGCTTTGGTTCTGTATGTTTAAGCATGTATCCTACGAAGTTTCTTTGTCTCCTCTGTAGGTATTTGAACTCGAGAAATAAACGTTTGGTTTTAAATGTTTTGTCTTTCTTTTCCTAAACGTTAATACGTTTTGGGGTCATGTTTAACATGTTAAAAAAAAAAGTTAAGTTATCTTTTAAAGTAACGTTAATGTAAAAATTTCGAGACTTCGTGTAATTTGGCGCACAATACATAGAAATAAAAAAACGTTTCGTTTACTTCCTTTATCGAAAACGACAGATAAAACACGGCTCTCGAAAAGATCGTGAGGATAGGGATATACTGACGTGTATAGTAAAATATCTTTTTTTGTCCTGATGTCTATTCAAAGTGACTTCTCTAAAGCAGTGTGCTGGAGAGTAGAGTTACCGGCACAGGAAATGAGTCAGGATGACCACGTGCTTTCCGTTGAATTTGATGAACTACGGTCCTCTTGTGTCGAGAGGTTTAAAGCTTGATAAGTTCTTCATGATTAAGCTTAAGTGGTAAAGTTGTTCATGAGCATGACCAGCCTAAAACAAAGAAGTGTTTCACCCGATTCCAAGTTCAAGTTGTATAGTGATATGCTAGGCTCTCACGTATTAAAATTAATGTCATCACTTGTTGTTCTTTTAAGATGTATTCAATTTGCATTTCATGTAAATGTTAAACAAATAATAAAAAAAAATTGTAGTTCTTTTATATCACAAAAGTTTATGTAATTAAGTAATACAGGCTCACTGTAATGAAACAGAAAAAAAAACACCCCCACCTTTTGAAAAAAAAAAAAAACGAATCAGAAGTGGATCTGTTTTCGTCAGCTGTTTGTGTGGTCAGGGATTTGTGTGACCATAGCAGTTCCTGATCTGCAGTGTAGGCATTTTCTATCAGTGCTTGTTTAATGCATCAGTTTCCATTCACATATGTTAACATGCTGATCAAAGTGAACGTGCACAACTGAATGGCTAAATTATTATTTGCAATGTTGACTTCAGGTATGTGTAATGTCTACAGATCTTTGTATAAATCTCTTTCGTCTCTCTTCACAGCGTGAGTGTATCTCTGTCCATGTTGGTCAAGCTGGAGTCCAGATGGGCAATGCCTGCTGGGAACTCTATTGTCTTGAGCATGGCATCCAGCCGGATGGGCAGATGCCCAGCGACAAGACCATTGGAGGAGGTGATGATTCCTTCAACACCTTCTTCAGTGAGACAGGAGCTGGAAAGCACGTCCCCAGGGCTGTGTTTGTAGACCTGGAGCCCACTGTCATTGGTAAGAGAATGGGACTTGATTTAAGTTATGATAATTGTGTGTCAAAGTGCTCAGTTCTTTAAACATTTCTTCTTGACCTGTCTGTCCAGATGAGGTGCGCACTGGGACATACCGTCAGCTGTTCCACCCTGAGCAGCTCATCACAGGAAAGGAAGATGCTGCCAATAACTACGCCCGTGGACACTACACTATTGGCAAAGAGCTCATTGATATTGTTTTGGACAGAATTCGCAAACTGGTAAGTAATTAAGTTACAACACCTTTGAAGTTAAATGGTGTTGAATTCCGTTTAATTAAAAGGCTAAAATACTTGATTGCCTTATTAACATCAATCATGTCTTTCAGGCTGACCAATGCACAGGCCTCCAGGGTTTCCTGGTGTTCCACAGCTTTGGTGGTGGAACCGGTTCTGGCTTCACCTCTCTGCTGATGGAGCGTCTGTCTGTCGACTATGGAAAGAAGTCTAAGCTAGAGTTCTCCATCTACCCTGCTCCTCAGGTCTCCACTGCTGTGGTAGAGCCTTACAACTCCATCCTGACCACCCACACCACCCTAGAGCACTCTGACTGCGCCTTCATGGTAGACAATGAGGCCATTTATGATATTTGCCGTAGGAACCTTGACATTGAGCGTCCTACTTACACCAACCTGAACAGGCTTATTGGCCAGATTGTGTCCTCCATCACAGCCTCACTCAGGTTTGATGGGGCCCTCAATGTCGATCTGACAGAGTTCCAGACCAATTTGGTGCCCTATCCTCGTATCCACTTCCCATTGGCTACCTATGCCCCAGTGATCTCCGCAGAGAAAGCTTACCATGAGCAGCTCTCTGTGGCTGAAATCACTAATGCTTGCTTCGAGCCAGCCAATCAGTTGGTGAAATGCGACCCACGTCACGGCAAGTACATGGCTTGCTGTCTGCTGTATCGTGGTGACGTGGTGCCCAAAGATGTGAACGCCGCAATCGCCACCATCAAGACCAAGCGCAGCATCCAGTTTGTGGACTGGTGTCCCACTGGTTTCAAGGTTGGCATCAACTACCAGCCTCCCACTGTGGTTCCAGGTGGTGATCTGGCTAAAGTGCAGAGGGCCGTGTGCATGCTGAGCAACACCACAGCCATTGCTGAGGCCTGGGCTCGTCTCGACCATAAGTTTGATCTGATGTACGCCAAGCGTGCCTTTGTGCACTGGTATGTGGGTGAGGGTATGGAGGAGGGCGAATTCTCAGAGGCCAGAGAGGACATGGCTGCCCTGGAGAAAGATTATGAAGAGGTTGGGGCTGATAGTGTGGATGGAGAAGATGAGGGTGAAGAATATTAGAAAAGCTTTTCACTTCCACTGCCCGTTTGGTTTCCTGTCGATTGTCATTTTCTTGTTTCTTTTCCTCATTTTCCAGTTGTCAACTGGCTAAAAGGTCAATCTTGAATTAAATAAAAATGTAATATTTACACATTCTTCATTTCTTGACTAATGACCCTGTACTTCAACCACCTTTTAGTACTGCTTTTTAAAAAGACTTTTATGTAGTATTTGTTTTCATTGTCTAGTTATTGCTCTTTGTTGCTTTGATTTGATTAGAGCGGGGTTTAACACCAAGTGAGCTTAATTTCTTTTAATACTTAGTTCTTGCAGTGTTGAACATATCTTATTTATCAAAACATAACTTGCTTAACCTGTTAATCAACTAAAATCCTCAATGTTTATGTTTTGGTCTGTAATATTCTTTCTGATTTCCTTGGACTCCTGCAATTTTGAGTGTAGTGTTAGCTGTCTGCTTTGTGTTGCATAGAGGGCAGTATTGCTTTACAAATTGCTGTTTTAGTCTCAGTGGCGCTCACTTTGGCTGATGTGGAATAGTGCAGCAGGTTGAGTAAGTGTCAATTGACCAGTCTTTCTTGAAGGCTTTTTATTGATTATGCTTGACTGTTCAAGTGTTGACGACTTGCCACTTTACCTGAGTGAAATATACTTCCCATGTTTCACAGTAAAAGTTGTTAGAAGAGGCCTGTGTACCACCCTAATCCAAACTGGGTGTGGTATTCAAACCATGTCAGGAGAATATGTCAAGCTGGTGGACAGATGGAGTTTAAATATATATTCTTTGTTCCCCTTTGTTTGCCTCTCCTAAGACAAAAGAAGATACAGCATTGACAGACATTTTGTGGTTATGGGCTGTGAATGTAGAATACACTGCAGATAATGGAGAATGTAATGCAACAGAATGTTCTAATGCTAACATTCAAAAGTAAAGAGAATGACAGTTGCACAGTCGAAACATGTTGGTGCATTTTTTCTTTTATTGTAATGACTCCATTCATGAGTGTGACTGCTGAAACAAACTTAACAGTCAGGTGAAGAGGGATATTTGCAGGAAAACCTCAGTTAATGCAATGTATCAACCATGCTGAATACCATGTTTTTATTTGCTAAATTTAAAGTTAATGTTGCAAAGTGGTGAAAATGGCACTCGAAGGAGTCCTATTAAGCTTTTTCACTTTTTGAATTTTAGTCAGTGTGTAGTTTATATGTTTAGGCATAAAAAAAGATCTACAAAGTTAAAAATCTCAAAGTCCATTCCAAAAGGAGATATTTCGTTATATATCGTGTGTGTGTGTGTATGTATATGTATGTGTATATATATATATATATGTATGTATATATGTCCTTTTTGAAGAACTACAACGAACTGCTTGTTTTAACTACAGCGTTGTTTTCCTGGTTTTGTGATGTCACAAAGCGGACCATTAGAATATAATTTAAATAATTCCCTCCTACGAAAATTCCAATGGTTTGGGGGTGGGTAGGAGTGAGGTCATGGTTATATCCATTGGTTGAGTGCATTGGACAAGAATGCGAAGTAGTGCTTCATGTCCAAATGATTTGGAGATTCTGAGCACCACTGACAAAACATCTAATCTAGTAACGTGTGGTAAGTACTGTTGCTCCATAAAAAAACAGTATGTGCGATCGTGAATATCGAAAGTGAAAGAAAAACCAAAAAGCGAAAAAAAATAATGAAGTGCATGGCTAAGTTATATAAAAGAAAGATTAAAGTATTCCATAAAATAAGACTTGTACAATTTGATTTCATGCCGATGTTTTTTTTTTTTCAAGCAGTTTCAATGCCAGATGGCTCCACAATGACCGCAATTTATATAGGCCTACAGTATTACCCAATCATATAACTCTGGGAGAAAATATTGAAATATATATATTTTCCTCCAATCATGTATTTATTCCCTGTAGGGGTTTGGCACGTAATTTTGTTTCCAAAAACGATATTCGTGTCCGGCGGATTGTGGGGGTATGTGGTGGTGGGATCACGGCCAAACCCTAGTTATCCTCTAATATGTCTTGCAATATGCGTGCATGCAAAGGTTCTGTGCGATCCTCTTGTTCAATATTCCCGGTGTCTGAAAACGGGTCAAACTGTCACCATGAAATCTAAATTAAAAATGTTTATTTTTTAATTGAATACTGTAGTGTTTATTATAAATAATTTATCAGTGCACTTCATTATTTTGTCACAAACGTTTGCCAGCTTTCAATGACTGAAATGAAACATGCTGGGTTTCCCGCCAACTGGCAGCACGGGTGACCGAAATATAGTCGGGTAAACTGGCAGTGGGAGGGTTTCACGAACCAAAACCGAGACCAACATTCCAGCCCGGAACGCACATTTTCAAAGAAGACTAACTGACTGTTGCATTGTTTTACAGATAGACAAATATATTAACTTAGCATCTTTCTTGAATATCTACAAACATATTATGGTATTTTTATGCTTTAGTACAGTCAAAAACTAACATTCAGCACATTTAACTGTACAGGAGCAGACAGAACTTACTGCTTTGGCAAGGGCCGACAGTAAAAAAAACACAATCTAAGCTGTTCGCCAATCACAATGCACAGGGACAGCTAACCAATCACATCATATCTCGGTTTTCGTAAGGCGGGCCTTCATCAAATCCCGATATAATCGAGCCGTTTGTTCCAGGCTGGGGAGAAAGGTAATGGTTATGTGAATTTTGTGAATAATAATGCGTTTTTCGAACCACCAAGCATGAGAGAATGTTCTAGTACACCCCAAAACAAAATCAAGACTGTGTAAAAGGGCATAATAGGACCCCTTTAAATATCTAGTGATTTTAGACATTTAAGAGGCATGTGAGAAACAAGTGGCTAATATCTGTATTTCGGGTGAATTAGGACCTGTAAACACTTAATCAAATTAAACTTAATTAGTTATTCTAGATAAAACGTTAACACCCCTTTATTTATTCAATAAATAACATTTTGCACAGTTACAATATTTTCTATAAGACCTTTGCAAATTTGAGGTAATGCACTACTCTATACGGGTTAAATTAGCTAAAACCATGAAATGTTTCTGAAAATGTCCATGATTTAGAAATTTACAAAAACACTCAAATGTGCACATACATGCATAAAAATGTGGGACATGTACACTTGCACCATCTGGTTTGAACATTCTTAAATCTTTTGCATACCGTTTTATGACTAATACAGGCAAAACAAAAGGCAGGACTATCACAAATTCACAGTACAAGAGTTAGTTAGCCACAACATATTTTTTTCCCCTTCTTTTTTTTTCTTTTTCCATTCAGTGAAGAGGTATTTTTAGATTCTTGTTTAAAAACTCTCACGCCAACTTGTGGAAACCTTCTCTATAGGGATGCTTTAGCTTAAGAAAATTAACCATGTTACATCTTCATAGACCTAATTTTCTAATTAGAATATTCTCATTGTGGAATACTTTTTTCATCATGGAAAATCCAAAAAAGTGTTTTAGCAATTTATTTTTCAGCCATGTTGACTTTTATCATGCAGGGGATACTTTAAGACATTAAATTTGTATTTGCATACAGCATCAGAGATTTTGATGAATGCCACTACCTGGTGTTAAAGCATTAGTGCACTGGTGGAATTTATGTTTGTTCAAGCCATTGAACAGAAGAAAAAGTATTGACCCATTTCGTAATGTCATAACTATTTGTTTATTCTCCAAAGATGAATGTTACATGCCAAATGACATGTTCTGTTTTATAGAATATGTATTGTGATTGCGAATGTACTTAACATCAGTTAGCCCTTATAGATTATTCAGTTTCACCTGCATTAGACTTCAGCAGAACTGTTAAATGCAGTAGTACCTTTCACAAACAAAGCAAATGTGCACAAATGCTTTATTCTATAGCATTCTGGCAAGGAGATGCACTGATCATTTAGGAGCACTCAGTCCAGTTACAGATGACAACCAACTTTAGAGTAGCTTAGGAGGGCTGGTCTGAAACTGGATAACGCAACAACAGAGCCGTTAATGGAGCGCAGTGCATTCTCACAGCTCCCCATGGTCGTTTCTTTCACCTGGATGGTTTTGGCTAGAAAAAGGTGTGTGAAATAATACCCACAGTGATTTTACAAGGAGAAAAAACAGTTACTCTTAATGAAATTCACTCAAGAAAAAATCCAGGATATATGGTGGCAGCTTACCTTAGGCTTTGTCATCTCAAGACAAGATGTGAACGAAAAGAATTGCCAAACCAATGTTCAGGAATATAACCATGCAGATCATTATTGTGTTTGGCCCCTATGAAAAAAAAAAGTGTTCACAAATGTTAGTGTAAAGTAAAATTATCAAATGATGGTGCTCAAGGCTGTACTTCGCAATTGCTTAAAGGCCAGCTTAAATCATCAGAGTTACCTCCAACCTTAACAAAGCTGAACCAGTAAATGTTGTCTTCAGGGCTACTGGAAACTTCCAGGCAGGTGTGCTGGAGCTAAACTCAGTAAGAATGTGGCTCTCCGGGAGCAGGATTGGACATCTTGGCAGCAATGTCCAATCCTGCTCCTGGAGGACCACATTCTTAAAGGGTTAGTTCACCCAAATTATATGTCATTAATGACTCACCCTAATGTCGTTCCAAACCCGTAAGACCTCCATTCATCTTCAGAACACAGTTTAAGATATTTCAGATTTAGTCTGAGAGCTTTCTGTCCCTCCATTGAACATGGATGTACGGTATACTGTCCATGTTCAGAAAGGTAATAAAAACATCATCAAAGTAATCCATGTGACATCAGAGGGTCAGTTAGAATTTGTTGAAGGATCGAAAATACATTTTGGTCCAAATAAAAGGAAATGACGACTTTATTCAGCATTGTCTTCTCTTCCAGGTCTGTTGTGAGCGTGTTCACAACACTGCAGTGGTGCTGCTGACGTATGACGCTGCTGATGTGTTATCTTTGTTATTGGGTGCACCAGAAAACAAATCATCAGCGTCATATGTCAACAGTCACAGCAGTCGCACTCACAACAGACCCGGAAGAGAAGACAATGCGGAATAAAGTCGTCAAAGCCGCTTTCACACTGCCAGTGATTACCCGGTATATGTGCGTGTGTTCACACACACAACTTGTAAACGTCCCGTAATGACACGTGACATCAGAATGTGATGTGTAATGTACGAGTCGAAAACACTAGGCACGTAACTTTCACTTAAACTGGTGAACGATCTCTGTTTCAGCGCAGAAAGTGAGAAGCTGACTGATCTCTGCGTGCATGTTTTTTTTTTGTTGCAAATGCTGATCTGCCTTCAAACATGGTAAAAGAGTCACGTGATAACGTGCGTCATCACTACGACACACCCTTTACAGCATTTGTTCTTGCTTTTGTTCACACAGCGCTCGTTCCGGGACTGAACCCGGCAATGCTACTAGGTCCCCAACCCCAGACCAATCCCAGAATAAATCCTGGGACGTGTTTACGTTCACACAGAAGGCGACCCCTGCAATGTTCCAGCAGTTTTCCAGGTCCAACGTGCAGTGTGAAAGGGGCTTTACAGAGTTTAAGGTCCATTCCTAATTAAACACACCTACACCAACTAATCAAGGTTTTCAGTAATGCTAGAAATTTACCAGAAATTGTGTTTTGGTAGGCTGGAGCTAAACTCTGCAGGACATTGGCCCTCCAGGAGCAGGGCTGGATACCCCTGCATTAGAGGAATCAAAGAAATAAATGCCTCAACTCTGGCATTCAAGGTCCACTTTCCTGCAGAGTTTAGCTCCAACTCTAATCAAACACACTTCAACAAGCTAATCAAGAACCTTGTCCAAATACCCATACTTGTGGTCTTTGCACTTGTCTACTTGACTACTTCTATGACGTACTTCCTGTATTTGGCCCAAGTGTTCAAGTGAGGATGAAGAACACATCTGTGTGTCAAACTTTTCATTACCTGATGGGCCACACTTATAGTATTGTAAAAATGCAAGTGTTTACATAGCTTTATTTAAATTTTAAATACTTGCATTTTAAAATCAACTTCTAAATGTCTGTTCATTAGTCCCTATAACATGACAATTTTAATTTGTGGTGCTTCTAATTAAGTAAGTAAGTAAGCTTTATTTCTATAGCATAATTAAGTGATAAAAAGCAGTTCCAAATGTTGTACAAAATAAATATACTAATCTATGCAACAATAAAACGTGTAGCACTTTGTTTTACAACCAAATTATATGTAATATATAATTATCATTAATATTTATCTTACATTGGAATGGTTTCCGTGACCTCTCGAAAACTTGGCCAAAAGGCTTGCGATTTATTTCCACAACATGATGCATGATGGGATACACTAAGCCTTGAATACTGCTCTTGAGTGTAGATTTAGGGTGCTTCTCAATTCTTATTTGTGCATCCTCATTTCCTTTCCTCGCATCTTAGCTCCACCCCTTCAGGAGGCGAGGGAAGGACGCAGGGAAAAGACTCGAGGATCGAGGAAACCATCATCAGCTGTGCTAAAGGGATCTGCCCTTAAGTTGTTAAAGTTGGTTAAGACAAATGTGAAGGGGGAGGAGAATTTATACGTGTGTCAGGTTTTTCAATGAAAAACACTTCTTCAAAAGATACACCTTTGTATCCTCACTCATAGCTCCTCAGGAAGCCTCCTCACTCCTCGAGGAAATGAGGCGAGATAGTGAGAAGCACCCTTAGTGTGCAATAAGGGTACTGCGTTTTGGCATTTTTAAGATCTGGACAGTCTTGAGCACTTAATTCCTGTCGTGTGCATGTGCTCTCAAGTGGGCAAGACTGCAAGGTATTTGGACAAGGCTAAGGTCTTTGGGATGACAAGAAATTACTGGCAGATGAGTTTGATCAAGGTTAGAGGTAAACTCTTCAGGAAAGTGGACCCTGAGGACAAGAGTTGAGAGCCCCTGACTTATTATTTCAATTGCAAGAGGTAGGGCTTTTTACACATTACAATCCCCCCCCCCCCCCCCCCCCCCTCTAAAAACTGATTGTTGGGACCTATGCTCAATGAGCCAAAAGATGCTTCTGTGATTCAATGCAAAATTGAGTTTTTGATAGACTGCAAGGGGCTTTGTGAAGGTGAGCATTTCTCATTTTGATGGTTCAGCCTTGTATAAATATGCCTTGTGAAAAATGCCGGAGCAAAAAATGTCTGAGCCAGGGCATAATTTCAAGGATCTGTTGGTGTTCCAGAGCAGTGTGTTCCACTCCACTCAAGAGCTGTTTAGAAAAATGAGCTTTCTCATAACATGGCCTATTGGGAGGACATCTGAAGCTAGGATGGTGGGCCACTGTACAATAAATTGAGATTCAATGATTAATGTAGTAAAACAGGGCTATGATTGTTCAAAATGTACAAATCCAGGGACAAATAGAGGCAGATCAGCTTCAGAAAGGGTTTTTGAGGTGAGAGTCGTGGGACAGAGTAATGTAATGTTTTCTTTTTTCCTTAGGAAATCTAATAAAACTTATTTGTAGATTATGTATATTAAGTTTTTTTTTGTTGTTGTTGAATTTGTTAGGCTATGCAAATCTCAAATATGTATTCAATATTTGGAATATATCTAATGGGATTTAAAAATCAATTGAAATGACCAACTGAGATTTAACTTGTAATCAGAATACCAAGGTTTGATTTGTTATCCTTACCTCATCTAGCTCCAGAGGTTCTTGTATTGTTTCGCTGGGGGCTTTCAAAAGAGACCTCTGCCTCGTCTCAGTTTTGGCCTCGATCTTGGCAACTGGTTTAGCAACCGGCTTGACCACAGGTTTATGTTCTGGGTTAGGCACTGACTTGGGCTCAGGCTTTGGTGCAACTTTTGGAGCAGGGCTTGGTTCTCGTTTTGGCGAAGGTTTAGGCTCCATTCTGTTGGTTAATTTCTTCTCCTCCCTGACTTCTGTCCTAGACTCAGGCTTGCTTTCTGTCATTGAAGATGGGCGCTCATGTACAGGCTCCCTTGTTTCATCTTTGTGTTTGACTTGAGCTGCCTTTGGCTCTGGTGTGACTGCTTTGGGGGACAGCTTAGGGGCAGAGCGAGGTGGTGGAGGTGACTCTTCTTCGTCGGTGGTGAGGACGAGATTGGTTCTTACTGGGGTAGCAGCAGGGACAGGTTCTGCTACTTTTGACTCTGAGTCCATGTTCTGCAAAGCTTTGATTTCCAGGTCTGAACCCTGCTCTGCTTTGGCGCTCTGGCGGCTAGGGGTACGGGATGGGACCTTACTGCTGGGAGCAGAATGTTCCTCAGGACCTGCATCTGGAGCGGGAGCAACGGCAGGAGTGGAAGACGGGGTGGTGGGTCGACTGCTTGGCCTACTACCTGCTCTACTGCTGCCTCTGCTACCGCTGCCTCGACTGGCCTTGTCTCCATTCCAGCTGCCGGGGCTCAAGAGGTTGGGATCTTCCCTGCTTTGTGCCTGAGGAACGATGACTGGAGTAGGTGAGGGGGTGCGTGCAGAAGTGGAGCTTGGTCTTAGACTTTCCAGCTCATTCATGAAGGGGCTCTCTGGGGGTGTTGGTAGGGAATCTTCAGCTAACAAGGGCTCGTGCATCCCTGTGTCTGCATTCTCATTGCTCTGAGCAATCTCCTGCAAGGCTCGTTTTTTTATATACTCAGGACCTGAGGGACACCATGTGATGCATGTTTTATTAGAATGTAGGTTTAATAAGTGATATTGATACTGGCTGATTATAATTTAGCACTGACATATTATACACATACAATCATTTTTAAATGATAGGTTCAAAGGTGCACTAATAACAATGTTTTGCAGAGTTCCTAAACAGCCAATAAAACTGCATGAGGCTCTCTGCTGCCCCCACTAGCTCTGAAGCTGACCGATACCCAACATAAGTTGATATTCTCTGGAAATGGTTGAGGTAAATTTTTACAGTAGACATTTACAGTTACCTTTTTTAAACAAACAATGGTCAAAAGTGTTCTTGAGGTGTGCCTTTTTTAAATTTGTGTTATTCTGATTATTTCAACCATATAAACTTTTCTGCCATTCCTGATAATTGCTCTCTCAGATTCATTTTCGAAATATAAAACAGTGGATGATAGAATAAAGTGCACTATAATCAATTTATCATGCCAAAGTAAATAGCTTACTGTTATTTTAGTTTTGATTATTTTGATTGATTGATTTATGTTATTTTGTTTGATTCTTGCAATCGCTGACAATTATGAGATAATTGCAAGTGCATGGATGGATTAATTCGACAGATTACTGGAGTCTATATTTAAATTTGGTGCCTCACTTTCAGTCTATCTCTAAATATTTATCACATTATCAAATTTCTTTTCTATCATTTTCAAAAAAGACCAAAAGAACCCTATAATGTATTTTTATCACTGAAACACAAGACCAGGGTGTTGAATAGCATGTTCAGTTTCAGGCTGACAGGTAGCTGACAGAGGCCACAAATGCAAACAGTCAGGGACGGAATAAAAATTCTGCACTTTAAGAAGAAAGATGAAATGTGATCACCTCAACAGAACAAATACAGGCAAACATCCGATGGCTTATTATTAAAATAAGCAAATAACTATAATTATGCATTCTGTTATGCTTGTCTACAGCTTAGACGTAAGATTTTGGAGACAGACAGTGCCAAAATAAAACCATCAAGAGCTTAGCAGTGCCCTTCAGATAGACAGACACAGGAACATGGTGAGCTGCTGAGGGGCTTGTGTTTTAGCAATCTAATCCCATTTCAGACACTCAGAAATGTTTACATGTGGGGTTTAGAAACTCAAGACATTAACAGCACAAAGACTGTTCTGTGATAAATGCTGCCATACTGTAAATCTGACTTGATGTCTGGATTAACAAGCATTCATCAAGCATCCAGACTCTCACTGGACTGGGAGGATCCGAACCAGCCCCGGTTTCTTTGGCCTCTGTTGATTATATATTTAGCAAACAATGAAGTCTTCTACTTACCTGGTTGATGGAAAGAGGGAGAGAGCTCTCTGGCAACTACACGAGCGATACTAGACTCATTGTTGGCGGCTAGGGCGGCCTGTTCTGCAGCGTCTCCTTTACTTTTAGCATGGGTTGTTCTGTGAGGAGGGAAAAAAGCATGTAGTCAGTGGTATTAAATCAAATACTGGTAAATGCAGAGAAATCCAGTTTGTTTTGTGCTTATTGATTATATCTATCTATCTATATATATATAGATTATGGCTCAGCTAGTAGCACATGTTATTAACAATTGATATATATATATATATATATATATATATATATATATATATATATATATATATATATATATATATATATATATATATATATATCAATTGTTAATAACATGTGCTACTAGCTGAGCCATAAGGCCCAAGCATTTCTTTAGCATTAATAAAACCATAACAGAAATGAATTAGGACTTTGTTAACACCTGTCTACAGTACAACAGATGCATACAGTAAATGTAATATGTTTTGGCAGTGATTCAGAGGTGAACTATTAAAGGAAAGCTATGTTTATTGACATTAGATTAAATAGTTTACTATTATAATGTGGCACAGATACTGCCAGTTCTAATATAGTTGGGTATTTATGTTATGAGAGGAAAGGCATGGGAGTGAACCTTTTTTTTCTCTCTGTTTTCAACTTGTCTCTTGTTTGTAGAACCAGAGCAACCCAAGACATCCCGTCTCATCTTTATTAGGAAAGATGGGTTAGCAGTTGGTTAGGTGGCAGGTGGTTATTTATAGCAAAAGAGGGTGTCCTCTTCACCCATTGAGCTGAAACTAAAATACATCACTCTTTTAACACCCTACACTTCACAGTAAGAGATGAGAACTGGTGTACTATGATACACCGCTATAGAGAAGACCACCTTTATTCTCTGGAGCGTGCATTGGTTTTATTCATTCATGCAAACTTATTCAGGGGCTAAATTATTCATGTTTTTTATTTGTGTTGGTCTCATTAGGAATTACTGCACTGCATAATTACAGTGCAAGCCTCAGGACCTTTTTTTTTTCTTAAAGCACAATTTGCATTTACAGTATAAGAACTTTTTTAACAACGTCTGTCTTTACGCATGCAGTAACAGATCACGGTTAAGATTTTTGTTTGTCACTTTGATTAAAAAAAGCAATGTAGCATTTACTCTGTGATATTTTCCATACTGTAATGTTATCCTTAGTTCAAAATAGCCCGACTACTTAAAGACACTGTACTGAGGGTGGCTGTCAGTGGAAGGTTTAGAAAGTTCAGACCCTCCCAGTGGTATGTCATAGATATACATTTACAGTAACGTCTGCATTAAGTTTTTGACCGATGCTTTCATGAATTCTTGCCGAAATTTATATCCATAATTGGTAGTTAAGTTTTGAACTCATTAATAGCCAACTTGGAATATTTCTTAAGTTTGCCACACAAAATTTAAAAAAGAGCTATGAATAGAAAATATGCAACCTTTTGGAAACATCTTGCAAAATGTAAATCAATAACACTTGCAACTCTAGTTTAACTTTTAGTAGTGCTTCTCATGTGGGAATTATTATTTTTTTCTTGGATATCATGACTTGTTTAAAGACCTGTTTGTTAACATTTGAGATGAGACCAGAGAAGTAAAATAAAATAAAAAAATAATAATATTTGTTGGTTGATTTTTGTTTAAGCTTTTTGTGATGGTGTTTCCCCCCGTCTTTTATTACATCAGGTATGTCTGTATGAGTGTCTAAGAAGCTGAGGATAGAAAAGGGCTATCAGCTGTTGCATTCCCCTGTGATTGTGATATAGCAACAGTGCCTGTTCTTTTTTAGGCAGGCCTCCTTTTCTGACACCAGACCCATGTGCGTCATTTACAGCCAGTGCCATGGTCTCGGAGGAGTTTCGTCTTCCACACAAGACCCTCTGCTGTTCTAAATACACTATGATTAGAGCAAAGGGGTTAACCAGCACCTGAACAAAGTCCACCGTTTTTGTTTTTTATGTTGTTGTTGTTGTTGTTGTTGTTTTCCACTTTTTTATCAGTAGTGGCGGGAGTTATACTATTTTATTATTTTAATTAATATAAATATTTTATTTTAAGTTATTTTATTTCATTTAGTTATTTTACTTAATTCAAAAATTGTATTTCATTTCATTTCATTCATTTACTTTATTTTGTTGTTATTTTATATTTTATTTTTATTCAAAGTTATTTTATACTATTTTAATAATTTTTATTATACTATTTTATTTTACACCATTTCTTATACCTAGTTATTTTATACTGTTTTATAACATTTTATATAATGTTGCTTTATACAATTGTATTTTTTATTATTTTGTATAATACAGTTATTTCATATTATTTTATAACAATTTTATTTTATAGGTTTTTATTGATGTATACTATTTTATTGTTTACTATTCTATTCTATACAAAGGATTTTAATAAAAAAATTATAAACCTGCTCTGGACCATAAATCTTGAGAAGGAAAAATCTTAACTGGCATATACACCAAAATTACGCCAGTCATATTGTAAACAAAACATACACGTATCTCCCTTTCACATCTAAAAAAATAAATAAATTGTAAAAAAAAAAAGAATCCAGTTAATATTATGGTGTAAGAGTTTCTTTTAACCCATACACCATTCAGAAGTAGAATACATTTTCCTGTTCTTATCCCCATGTTGACCTAGTGTATAACTGAATAACAACAAAAACGTTACTGCCAAGTTCAGTGTAGACAGCTGTGTGTTGGTTTCCAGTTAGCCTTTCTGATCTGTCTGGCTTGGTGTCAGGAGTCTGTCTCTTATTGCTGATAATGATAAGATCAGGTTTCTCCTCTACAAACAATGATCTGGCACTGGCTATAACACTTGAGAAGTGGTGTGGAGGTGTTTGGTAACAGTAAGCTCCTTATTTGAACAGTTTTGTCTTGTATGTTATTCTGACATATACATGTTTTGCTTATGTATAAGGAATGGGAATGTCTTCTTTTTTCCCCCTTGTGCTTTGATTCATCTGGTTTCAGTCTGCTGTCAGGTTGTCATCTTTTATAATCTTTGAATTATTTTTTATGTGGTGAGCATCAACAGCGGCGAGCATCTGATGACTGAGAAGCCACGGCTGTTTGTCTTTGGCTTGTGCATCTCCTTACAAGGAGGGAAGATTTTATCAAATCCACTTCACCTGAAATTAGCCCACTGTTTATAACTGTAAGCATCTCCATGATAAACTGCAGATGCTGTCAGAAGTGTATGGAAATCTAAATATTTGACCCTTCAGGGAAGCTTTATTGTTTGTGTCATGTGTTAGACTCCTCTTTATCATGTCTGGAGCTCAGCCTAGCCACTAAGACGCCATGCATAGCTTGGATCATGTGGCCTGCTTTGAGTCTGTTTGTTTTTGCATTTGGGCAGACTGTCTGGAAACCAGCACCAAGGTGGCATCAGGATGTTTTTTGTTATTGCGCATGTTATGTAAAACCTACAAAACATCGTCTGGCAGGCTTGGCTTGGGCTTGTGTATTCTGAAAACTAGAGGTAAATCTAGCTGAGAAGAGGTTTGTGGAGAGTGTATTATTATTATTATTAACTATTAATGTATTTATTTATGTATTTAGCAGCTCAGTCAGGACCACTCTGTGGCCTGTTGCACGTAGCTATTTGAACAAACTCTTAAGTTTCAGAGTAGGTGTAGATTTGACTAAATCAAACAAATCCAACCGGGTTTAGATCAGGTTCAGTGGGCTCACAAAGATCTAAACATTCTCTGTCAACTTAGGGTTAGGGTTAGGTTTATGAGTTTGTGATTAACTCTTGGACATGTGCACCTGGAAGTGTATCACATGCAGAAAACAGCCAATCACACGGAGTCGACCGTAATTAATAGCCGACCAAATTCAAAATCAGCTGTTGTGAGCAGTTAAATGATTCACTCCTTACCTTGAGTTGGCAATTTCGGCCTTCTGTTTGGCTATGGCAGCTGCCCTCTGGGCTCCTTCCACACTGCGCTCCACTTTTTGCTTGATCTTAGTACCCTTCAGCTGAATTACCTTCTTCTTTACAGACTTCACCAGCATGTTGTTAATGTACTTGCCTTCTTCTTTGCCACCCTCTGCGAAAGTGGTGCACCCATAACCGTGCCGTTGGTTGTTCAGCCATTCGCCCTCATATTTAAGCCCACTAGAACGTTCACTGATCCCATAACCCGAGCGCTTGTCGTTTTTCCACTCTCCCATGTAGACTTCAGTGGTGGTGGCGTCAATGTCTGACTCCACTGGGGGAAACTCCTGACCTTCACCTTCTCCTTCGCTCTCACCCAGGCTGATGGTGGAGTTTGCATCGCTGGCAGCGGAGCTGAGAGCTGACCCACTCCGCAAAAAGCTAAGCTTGCTCTTATTGCTGGAGAGGGAAGTGCGGGAATCGGACTTCTTCAGCTTGCCTAGAAGTGAGCCACGCCGGAAGAGGCCTTTCTTCTTGGGCTTGACTGCATCTGGGTCCACTTGCAGGGTGAGGGCAAAACCGCCACGAGATGGGCCCAGAGGCATGGGAGTGTTGACCAGGGTCTCCTGACCAGATGCGTTGGTGGCAGTGATGACTGGGATGTCCTGTTGCAGGAGTGTCCCATTGCTGTGTTCACTTCGCAGGGAGCTCAGAGAGTTTCTCAGAGGAGAACGCACCACCGCTGCCATGCCATAGGGAACACTTTGACGTACTCCATAGCCGTGTCGCATGCCGCCAGTGAACTGGCCCTGGAAGGTACCTATATTGGCAAAGACATCAGTCAGAGAATGGTAAAGGGAAAGTCCACCCAAAAATACAAGTTTTGTCATTCCAAACCTGTATGGTTTGTTTAATAGATCTTTCAGCATTATTACAGATTTTTTTTACTATTTTTCTTGTCATTTAAAAACACTGAATTATTTTTCTGTTACAATTAAATGGCAGTACCAAATAGACCACTAGTTTAAAGGAATAGGCCACAAAAATAGTTCACCCTTTGCAGTGAATGGGTGTCACTAGAATTAGAGTTAAAACAGCTGATTGTCTCAATCATAATAAATTCGTAATTACTTCTTTTGGAGTGAAAACTGCATGTTTGTGGGAAAGAAATAAACAGATGCTTTTTAACTTTAAACAGATGTTTCTGGCTAAAATATGAATTATCTATCTACATTTCTTTCTCCAGTGAAAAATCTTTATTGACTGAATCAGGAGAGAAATATGCACACCAAGCACCGTTTGCAAGCAAAAATGGTCCTAAACAGTTCTAACCTTTCTTGGGCTTTACTTCAGCCATTTCTGAGTAAATCCTACAACATTTTTATTTCCGTTTTTAATTGTACACTGAAAATCAGTGGTATCCATGTCGTTTTGGACCTCACTGACTTTCGTTGTAAACTAAAGCAGTTAAAGCATTCTTAAAAACAGTTTTGTGTTCGATGGAAGAAAGAAATTCATAAAGGTTTGAAAAGACAGGAGAGTGAGAAAAGGCCCATTCACACAAAGAAAGACAACTCTGATAATGTTAACTGATAATTCTGATAACTATATTGGCATGCACAATAATGTTCTATTTATTTGAAACATGTTTGTGCAGTTTATTTCAAAAGTCATGTTATCCCAATGATATTGTTCCTCTGTTTCTTTATTGTTTTAGTTTTGGTGTGGACCCCCCTGTCCTCAAAGAATTAAACCAATTGTTAAAACGTTATATTTATTGTCATCGAGAGTTATCGTCCTTGGTGTGAACGAGCGTCCATTGATGACAGAATTATCATCCCTTCAACTAAACTACAGATTGTATTACAACACTGCATTTTATTCAAATTTAGGCCACCCGTAAGCTCATTGTCACTTCAGGCATGTGAAACAATGGACAGTGGTGCAACTGCTAGCGAGCCGCCTCTTTCATATCATCCTCTGGGGTAATAAACCACGTGCAGTTATTTATGTCATGGGGCTTGTGGGTCTGGTTTGGTCATGCAACACGTATGAGATCCATCAGTCCTCAGGGATGGGCTGGGCAGAAGAGCACAGGCATGGCTATTATTGTGCCTTTTATTCACACAGTGCTGCACTAGCACTTAACATTAGTGATAACTCGGCTACCAGCTCAATTGATACAGTATATATAAGACACCTATATGATAACTTGTGTTATTGCATCCTACTCTGTCATAAAAGAGTGAACCCAAAATGTATTCGGACTCTTAAGGCCTGTTCACACCAAGGAAGATAACTGTTACAATAACGATAAAGATATCATTTTAAAAATCATTCTAAATTTAGAATAATAGTACTGCAGAGTCCATAACTAGAATGACAAAGAGAAATAATTTAGTTGGAATCACTTTCAAAATGATACATTTTTCCAGCTGATTAATAATAAAATCATTGACAGCCAATCAGAATCCATCCAGCTTTAGAGAACTCGAGGTTAACAGAATTTTAACATGGCTTGGTGTGACAATAATATTATAACAGTATATTTATTAGTATTTATTTTGTATATACTTATATAATATATTGTACAATATTATATGATATTGTATAATCTTATATTGTGTGATCTAATAAACATTTTCTTAAATGTTTTGCTTTAACAATGCCATTGTGCTGTTTGGTTTGATAATTTGCTATTTAATGCCATGACATACATACATTGTTAAGAGTGGTATAAACATGCAAATGGTTTTGTTTTTTGCAGTCACTGTGCAAACGCAGAAGGTCTGTAAATCTAAATAATGACAAGAACGCTGATACTATGCTGATAAAGTGAGAAAATAATAGAAGTAGTGGTCTGAAGTGACTATTTAAGACAAGATAAAAAAAGATTAAGACAAAAATAAGAGAAAGGAAAGTCAGTAAGATGTCTAAAATTTTGCTATAAAAGCCTAATGTGCCCCCTAAAAAAAGAAAAACGACTTGGCCACCAGTGAATGAGCCTTTTTATTTGTACTCACACCACACATCCAGAGAGAACAGGATTTGTGATACTAATTTGTAACCACCCTCCATTCTGCTCTGGAAAATGTTTCTTAGCAGTAGGCATTTACCCAAAAGGCCATCTGTGGTAGCAACAGGGTTCCATGATTGTAAGCTTCAAGTTAATACTACTAACATGAATGACTGTTCATCTCATTTTAATTAATTTTGATATTGCCAAAGATATATTCATAAGAATATATAGCCATGTATAAAAGTAGGTAAAGTTTGAACTCACTTTTAGACTGCAGTACTGTATTTATCCTGTATATGAACATGTTAAATCATATTATCTTTTTAAACCAAAATTAACTTTTTATCAATAAGTTTACATTTATTTTTACCTTTCATGGGAATTTTTGCCTTTATAATGGAAATTGTTTTCTAACCTAATTAAATGTATGCATTATCTTTTGTGCCAAATTCTTACATTTACAGGTAAATTCAAATAGTAAGATAGGCCTACTATAGGGTTAGATGCATTCACTAAGACTGTTTAATGCAGAACATGAATCAATATTTAATGTTGCAACATTGGGTGGGGGAGGGTCAAATATACTTTGAATATGAACCTAAAAATGACAGTAGGTGGCAGAAAATCACTACATGAGTGAATGATTGAGTCATTCATTCAACTGATTCATTCAAACGGCCGATTGATTCAGTAATGAGAATCTCCCCTTGTCCAAATACCCACACTAGTGGTCTTTGCCACTGGAAAGTGCATGCGTGCAACATGAAATAAGCGCACTCCACACTAGCTTGAATACCACTCCGGAGTGCATAGGAGGGAGCTTGGGAGGAAGCTTTGATGGAGGACAGACCCCCGGGAGGGGGCCGGCAGACAAACAATGGAGGGATGAGCCAGGGAGGAGACGACGGAGGGAGGAGCTTGGATCAGGAGGAATCCAGCTGGACCCAGGCCACAGCCATAACAGCAGCCCAAGGTGGAGCCGATGGTGTGAGGAGCCATGGAGGAGGAATGGCCACCGATTCCAGGGGGCTGACCAACGGCGGTGGAGCAGGTGTAGGAGAAGCCCAAGACAGAGACAGAAAGCCAATAAGTCAAGGGGATGCGGAGGATCCGGGGGGGCAGGGTGGAGCCGAGGCATCTGGCGACCACGGCGGACATCCAGAGATCCACGGCGGAGCCAGAGTAACTGAGGACCAAGGTGGAGCTGGCGGGAGGAAGGAAGGAGCCCAATGGAGCTGGTGGTGCACCAAATAGATAGTGGGCTGAGGGCGAGCAGAGGGGCTGCCAGACGACAGCGGTGGAGGAGACAGGAGCAGGAACTGGAGGACACTTTCTAGGATTGAAAGCCTCCTCAGGGCTGGATGAGGAAACCAAGGACAAAGGAGGGCTGATTGGAACCAGCGGAGACAACGGATAGAGGTGGCAGTTCAACCTCCAGTTCAGATTCCCAGTCTAAAAGATCCTCCTCCTCATTTTGGTGGTCCATACTCTGCTCTCCCTCAGCCACGATGCAGGAGGCAGAGCTCTACTCCACACTCACTCTGTCCGCGGCGCTCTCCCTTGCGGTGGACACTGTAGCTGACTCTCGTACCTGGTCTGACAGGTTGGGATCTGGCTCTCTTTGCATCATTGGGCTCAGGCTTATGCTCCATACCATGGGGAGATGGAGGGCTGGGCTCTGGGTCGGGAGTGGCATTGGCAGAAAAAACGGAAAACAAATGGAGAGGAGAGGGGACAAATGGAATTCAAACTGTATATAGGTTGGGTCTTTTGTCACACTAAGCTGCCGGAAGGAACACGGAGCCAAGGATAATCGAAATAGTCTTTATTTAATCCAACACAGGCGTAAATCCAACAGTGAGAATGGGAGGAAGACAAACATATGAAAATGGTAGATCTGACAAAACTGAACTGAAAGGACATTGCTTATAAAGGTATGATAATGAGGAACAGACAGTTGCAGGGAATCAATTATGATCAAACTAAACGAAGACAGGAAACAGACCAAATAAGGAAAGACAGGAACTAAAACACATGACAAAACAGGTCCAATCCTGACAGGAACCAATATGGGAAATACATCATAAGTTAGTTGTTGAGTGCGAAGACCGCAAATCTGGTATTTGGAAAAGGGGACTGCTGTGTGTTGCTAAGAGAGGCAAAACAGTTCTGCTGTGACTTTGTTTGAAACTATTTTCGTTGTCAAAACAGAGCAAAAACAAGTGTATATTAAGTCACTTAATAACTTAGACTATTGTTTTTTGAACTGTTAATCAAATCAATATCAAATCTGCAATTGTGCTGATATTAGAAGAGAGAAAAAAAATCACTCTTCATGTGCCTATTAACTGTCAGATGATATAGGCTAAATATAAAAGACATACAAGTTATACAGGGATACCCCCCCCCCCCCATTTTGGGGGAAATGTAGGCTAAATGTATTTTAATAGACTAAATCACGCAGTGAAAGTGTGAACTCTAAAATGCATTTGCTTTTGCTCAGTAGTCTAACCTACATCATAGTGTAGATGGCCCATGCACTAGGGGTGTGTTTTTACGATATCACCCTAGACGATAAATATCGAACGCCCCTAGCTTTTATTCAATAAACGGTGATCTACTATTCAGTTTTAAACACGGGCGATGTGTTGCACTCTTCAGTGGTAACACAACGCGAGTAGGCCTACGCGACAGATGTAGTCCGATACCGGAACAAACGAATCTTATTCTTGTTTTTATTATTATTATTATTATTAATCACTCAAGAGTGTTAACTGATAAGTTGAAATAGTCGATTTTACTTGCTTTTCTTTAATTCAATTGTGTGTGTTTTTTAAATGAATGGAACATTTTAGTTTATAGAAGGACTAGCATTAAAATTAGTTCTGATAGCCTGAGATGTTTTCTGTTTACATCTGAAATGATCTAATTTTTCTAATGGAATGAGGGGTAAATGCAAATAAGGATTTTGAGGACTCGGAAGTAGAATCACTTAACTCCTCTATGATTCTCGTCCCTAGGTGTAAGCGTTGCGTTACATAACCATTGGTCTTAAAGTTTAATCTCACAGACTGCAGTTTGAACTCACAAAAGTTCATTCTTCGACCTTACCGGCATCCGCATAGGTCTCCGTGCCGTAACCATCCTGCAGTCCGTTATTCCAAGTGCCTTCGTACTTGGCACCACTGGCCTGGCTGATGCGCGTCCCGTATCTGCCTTTAAATCCGTGCGTCCACTCTCCCTTGTAGAGCCAGTGTCCCTTGCTCTCCACACCTAGACCGTGACGCTTTCCTTGGGACCAATACCCCTCGTAAGTGTTTCCACTCGGCCAGGTATACACTCCCACCACCTCGAACCCGTAATTCCAGGAACCGGAGAACTCTCCTTGTCCTTTAGGTCCGGTACAGATCCCGTGCCCGTGCGCTTTACCTCCCTCCCAGCCTCCACAATAAGCTCCGCCATCATCGAACTCAAAGCGACCTCCGCTCATCACGCTTAATGCAATCACCACTAACTTATCAAAACTTTCCGATGTGACTTTAAAAATCAACAATAACGAACGGCTCAGTCTCTGTCAGGCGCTGTTAAATCCATCTGTCAAACTCCACAGATGCGTAAAATGGAGATTGGAGATCCTTTCCTTGTGTTGAACTTCTAGAATCGTCGTGTACGCGCATATTTTGTTGATAAAGGTAATTCCTTAAATAATGTTTGAAAAATGAAATTAATGTGCTAAAGTTTCAAGTTGAAATTACTCGGCAGAGAGAGGATTGTTTTTTTTTTTAGTTACATTATATATTTTTCAGTTTACAATGATCTAATCTTTATCTTTAACCGAACTGTCGAGCCAGTGGTCTTTCATGGCTTTCAACCACTCTCCCAGCCTCCCCTCTTGCACTTGGAGCTCGTGGATATGTTTTAGCAGTCCCAACAAGGCTACCAGATCCTAACACTGTTCCAAAAATACAGGCCAATCGCCCCTCAGCAGCCAGGCACTTTTAAAAGCGTTGCCAGATCACTTGCAGAAGAGGGTTTGGGCTCAGTGTCCATATCAGGGGTCGGCGGATTCCGTGTCTGTTATTTTAAGTGTGTGTGTGTGTGTTTTTTTTTTTTCAAACTTAGATACTAGAAACTGCTGATGCAGATGATTTCCATTTATTTATGTATTTATTTATTTTTTACAAGGTGCACTCACTGGTTTATAAACGTTTTGAGAGTAGCCTAATAAAGACCGACAGAAACGGTACACCGGATGACGCCTCATAGAGTAAACACATCATCCTAAATCATCAAACGTTAGAATTTTTCTTCTTGCGTTTTGCAAAAGTTTTTGGTAGAATAACATCAGCCTAATAATGCAAAAAAAAAAAAAATAAAAAAAAAAAAAATCATTTAATGTTGTTATTCTGGCTATCTATCCAATTTTATTTCTATAAATATGCTATTAAATATGGTATGCTGTTAGAAGCTTTGTTGACGGTGACTCTAAATAAATAGGCCTAGTAAAAATTCAGACAGAGCTTATATTTCAAGATGAAGTGAAATTAACAGCCCCCCCCCCCCCCCCCCCCGAAAAAATTCTGGGTTCTCTTTGGTGAAATGAACCCGCAGTCTTGCCTGTTAGTTGAGTGATTGTTGAACAGAGGCCAGCTGACTCACTGGATCATTATCTATGCTGATAATGCTGACAGAGAAACCTGAATTAGCTCCACTTGAGCTCACAGCAGAGAAATATGCGGGGAGAGAAGCAGCGCCCTCTGCTGGTTGATGTGTGGTAATGCGTTGATCAGCTGTAGTTACAGCGATATTCAGTCTTACTAAATAATTATTAAATAGAACAAACTACATCGACTGAGACGAGTGTTTCATAGTGTGTTTGCTTTAAATATTTAATGCATTTATTGTGTCTTATTTTTTAATGTTTATTAAAATACATTAAAAGCCACTCATACAGACGAATACATAAATACATCTCATATGTTATGACATCACAGCAAAATCCCCAGGGTTAAATTAACTCACATATTGTCCCGATCTACAGAGTGTTAAAGTAACACATAAGCAGAGTTACCACTGCTGAGGACTGTTTGGTAAGTTTTCATGTCTAAAAGCTTAAGCAGGAGTTGTTCATCTTCAACACTGTTAATATATATATATTAAAATATATATTGAAATATGTCTAGATGATGTAACGGTACATAAACATCTATGTATATTTATATATATAATTAATTTATTTGTTTGTTGATATTTTTGTTAGACACATCGATGTGGTGAAATGCAGGAATATGCATCCGTTTTGTCGTCATTTGACAAAATAATTACATAAATAAGCCTACATGCATAAAATATATCACAAAAGAATAATTATAGTATATTTAAGGTGTAATAAAACATTTACTAGTTTTATCTTTGTTTAGACATGTTGAGCCAACACTATAAAATGGTAAACTTTTTTCTCTCTTCAAAATGTGCAAAAACAAATGGGACATTTGTGCAATTTTAACTACATCCTTTCCATCTTTTCTTGAATCCGTATTTTACATGCACCATTCTATACATAAACCGTGCAAACACAGTTCACCTGCGGCTGCCGATGGCGTGTCGATGTTGCCCCTGTTCGTGGTGCTGAAATCCCCTCGCGCTCTTCCTCCCTCCCACTCTGTCCCTCCCTCCCTCCTCTCTCTCTCTCTCTCTCTCTCTCTCTCTCTCTCTCTCTCTCTGCTCCTCTCTCACATGCACAAAATCCTCTGTCATGGCGTCTTCCAACAATGTTACTCCCACCAACTGTAGCTGGTGGCCCATATCAGCCATGGACGAAGATGGCAAAATCACAGACGGAGAGGAGAGTCACGAGCCCACGATAGAACACAAGCCATTCTCCAAAGACAGGCTTGTCCTGTATCACTGGACTCAGTCCTTCACCTCTCAAAAGGTAAGAAAAATACAGCATGAAAATGGTGGGTGAATCTATACTATGCAGTGGGACAAATCATGTCAGTCAGATAATTTTGCGCTTTCTCTGGGTGGATGCGTCTTTTATTGGCCTATCTGTCTGTTCTGTTGCGTCCTTTATGAAGACATTACGAAACCTGAACAGAAGATGGAACATTTTTACTTGACTAGCTTGAAGTCCACTGCAGCCCAACATCATCGATCAGTTGTATGCATAGTGTCCGAGAGATGGATTTGGGAGCAGATGTATTAAATAGCAGATGAAACTGTTCGTAACGAGTAAGGCTATCGTTGTAGAGTTGTGTGCTGCTTTGCACTGGAAGATGATGGCACTCTAAATTATTCATTAAAAAAGGTAGATTTGTGAAAAACAGACGGTGATTTCGTATTCTGCTGTCAATAGCTTCGTGTAGAGTTCAGCTTGTGTCATTCCACGAAAAAACGCCTGACACCAACTTTTACTATGTGTTATTATATTAGATATTTCAAATATTCAAGATAATTACATCAGGCCAGCTGTTAAATATATATATATATATATATATATATATATATATATATATATATATATATATATATATATATATATATATATATATATATATATATAAGACACTGATTGTTTTGTTTCACATTTTTGTAAATGAATGCAATTTTTCTTAATACAGATTATATTGTCAGCAAAGTATGTTATTGAAAAAATACACGCGCGCACACACGCATACAAACACACACACAAACACACACACACACACACACACACACACACACACATATATATATATATATATATATATATATATATATATATATATATATATATATATATGTATATATGTGACATAAATACAATATACATTTTGCACATTTACATAAACATATACACACTATTATATATATATATATAAATAGGCTTACAGTACACAGTGTGTGTGTGTGTGTGTGTGTGTGTGTTATAGTGTCTTTCTAAGAAACACCTTGTACTCTCATGACCTTGGGTACATGGCTAGTAATGGCTATATTCCAGCGTATATAGTAAAAATATTAAATATAGCTTGAGATGATGCAATGCAGTTTGTTAAAATATAAAGACATTTTATGTATGATAAAATGTTCTAATATGAAACATATTGTACAAATCCCTGATTCACAATGGAAAAGGCCTTATTATTTGTTGGAATGATCTACCAGGTGTCGGACTCATATTTGTTGTGTGAGAGATGTTTCTTTCCACAGTCAGTCTGCTGCTGGTGTTTACATGATTTGAATGAATGTCACATGTTACCTAAGCTAAACCTGACTCCTCACAACAATATTAAATTGACCAAAGCATTGGTGAGGCCCAGATAGCAAAGTGATTCATTTGGCTGATTACAGTAGTGACAGACTTACATGGAAATCCGACCAAAAAATCAATGACCTACCAAAATCCATCTCCTATTTACTTACCAGTAGACTGAGAAATACAGTTAAACATGGCAAAGCTGGACACCCCATCAAAAAAAAACATGTCATCTCAGAAAATAGACTGGTCCTGCTGACCTTTTTAAATATCACTGTCATGTGCATTTGTTTTGGTCATGAATTTTAGTTTATCAATGTATCAATGTGGCTGAGTCTTTTTCTGTTGATTTTTTTTTGTCTGGTCGAATCCAAATATCACACAGTTGTTTTAAAGTGCCTCATCAAACGTGTCTATTGACTTTGCAACACCTCGCAGGCCTCAGCACAGTCAAAGCTGAATACGGGCTGACATTCATTAGGCTTTGCTCAAGCTGCTGGCTGATGCTCTTGTCACTCATCAGTCAGAGCGATTGGTTTTATCGACTGATTAATCTGGATTTGCAGTATGATGCATGATTGTATCTTTAATGCTAAAGCTGGAACAAAACAAGAGCTGTAGTCCTGTTGTACATCTAGACTTAAAGCAAGCAAATATTCTCTTTAAGTAACCAGATGAAACACAATGTGCTGTTTAGCTTCATGCCAAAGAGTCACAGCTCAGAATCTTCTTACATTGTATTTATAGTTACTATATGTATAGTTGCTACAGTTACTGCAGTAGACCTTAGAGAGTGAGTAAGTACACAAACAGGCATTTTACACCTTGCATATTGAGTACAAAATGAATGAGAGTCACATTGGTTATTACTGCTTAGAGCCAAATGATGAACGAGATAAAAAGAGACCTACAAGCCATAAACATGTCTAACAGCTGGCCAGCCAGACATTTAATTAAAACTAGACTGCTTTCAAAGATCACATTAACACAGAAATTGATTTTGCTTTAATTTAGCATCTTTTAGTTGAATACACTTTTTGTTACAGTTTATATTATCAGCAAAGTATATTATTGAAAACTGAAAGCTGAACTGCTAATTAAAAAATTCCCTAATAGGCTATAATAACAACATTTTCAAAACAGTCCAAAGTCCAAAACAGTGTCATTTTATATCATCCAGATACAGTTTAGAGTTTTCATTATGTTTTAGTAATTTTGCTGTTTGTTTTTGTTATTTTATTACACCAAGTTAAGTTGGTTTAAAAATGTTTTTTCTTTTTTTACAAATAATGAAAATGTTATTATTATTATTATTATTATTATTATTATTATGGTTTTAGTTTCAGTTTTAGTTTACCCTTGTCCAAAATCCTCAAGCTCTCAGAGTCTCACAGTGTGTGTGTGTGTTTTGTGGCAGGTGCGTCTGGTGATCAATGAGAAGGGGTTGCTGTGTGAAGAACGGGATGTCAGTCTGCCTCTCACTGAGCACAAGGAGCCTTGGTTTATGAGGCTCAACCTAGGGGAAGAAGTGCCGGTTTTCATCCACGGAGACACGATCGTCAGTGACTACAACCAAATCATTGATTATATAGAGACCAGCTTTATCGGAGGTATGGCTGGCATTAATCAAACCACTTACTTATGACTATATAAAGAGACCTTGCTTGTTATTGTACCAGCTCTTTGGTATGCATTATAATTTTTTTTTCACACAGGTTTGTTTTTGTGAAAAGTGGGGACATGCCATAGGCGTAATGGTTTTTATACTGTACAAACTGTATGTTCTATCGTCCTACACCAACTCTACACCTAACCCTAACCCTCACAGGAAACTTTGTGCATTTTTACTTTCTCAAAAAAAAAAAAAAAAATCTAATTCTGTATGATTTATAAGCGTTTTGAAAAATGGGGACATGGGTTATGTCCTCATAAGTCACCCTCTCCTTGTAATACCTGTGTCATGCCCATGTCATTATACAGAGTTGTGTCCTGATATGTCACAAACACACACACACACACACACACACACACACACACACACACACACACACACACTGATTTAAATATATAAAGTTCAAATTTTGTAAAAAATAAATAAAAAAAATTTTAAGGACCAGTTTGCACTGTTAACTAGTTGCTCATTAGCATGCATATTATTAGAATATTAGCATTTTATTAGTTCTTATAAAGCACATATTGATGCTTATTTCTGCATGACCATATTTTAGATTGCTTAATCTTACCTCATACCTTAATTTAGCAACTACCTTACTAATTATTAATAAGCACCAAATTAAGAGTTTGTTCAGGGAAAAATCTTAAGTGTTACCTAAATAAATAATTAGTGCTGAATGGCAAATGTGTACCAAGAACAAAAACAAACAAACTACTTTAAGAACAAATCAATTTCTTCTAACTAAATTCATGTGAAATATATTTTTGGAAATTCTGCAATCCCAAACTTTCTGTATGACTTACATCATAATGCTTAACTGCTAATTCATAATTATATATGCTTAACCACAGTTATGTTACTATAAACGTTTGAAATAAATAAATAATGGCAGTATTATAATCAATAAAAATTCCCATTGAGGAAACACATTAACAGCAACCCTATGGTGACAATACTCACATTTTCTCAATCTTTATCTTCTTTTTTTTGTGTTTCAAGTCAACAGTGCAATGTGTTGACATATCAAAGGTTATTATTGTAAATCGAAACTATTTCAGCTAGGTGCCAAGGCGATATTTCTCATTTTAATTTAGTTGAAATTGGTGTTCTAAAATAACTTAAACTGAAATAAAAAGTAATAAAACCTATATAGACATACTGTACATGTAAAAAAAACTACTAAAAATTACAAAAACAACAAAATTACTAAAACTTTAAATAGATACAATAAAATCTATTCAAAAAATGAATAAAAATGTTACTAGTATCTCTGAAAAAAGTGAAACTAAAATAACACTGGGACCATCATGCCACAGAGTGTTAAAGATAACTACATTTGTTTCGTCCATAGCCCTGTGTGAGCAATACAAATGCTTAACCACAATCAGTGTAGAGCACTTTATTTTCTCTCACACGGCTGCATGGCTGTGTGTCATTTTGAATGTCTTCACAGACTGAGTGTGAGGGGTGTTTCACTGAAGCTCATATCTGATCCAAGATCACTCCCTCATTTAAATGATAAGAGCTCAGCTGAGCATGATCCCTCAATCTCACTGAAAGAGATCCAAGCAGACATTTCTGGAATATATTTTACATTTTAGAGTGTCCAGACGCAAATTTATCAGGAATGTGTTTTTTTTTTTTATTACTACATCGGGCATTTATGACTCATATAGTATGACTCGAGTGTATGGAGGACATGCAGTTGCTGATATTTATATGTTTATAATTATATGGCCAACAATTAAGATAAAATTCTGATATAAATCAATGAGACTGTTATAACAGTATAACAGACAACTTGCATATAAATATCAATTGTCACTTTATATCTCCCAATAATATGTCTTAGTAAGATATTGAAATTCCTTATTTTATGATTAAGGCTCTGTACTTTAAATTGTGGGGGGGGGGAATCATATAATGCAATGCAATACAGTGATGACTGAGAGATGAACAAATAAACATTCATCAAAAGCTTGATGTATCATATTTAATAGTCACATTTTTGTATGGATAATCAAGCTAACTTAAATTGTGTCAGTCCAGTAAGTGTTCATCTAAAAATATTACTAACAATGTAAAGGTTTTACTAGGTTTACTTTATAAAAATCTGTTTTGATCATGTTAATAATTTAGAGGCTTTAGAAATTAACATAACACATGATACAGTAGGCTTTACAGGGTTAATATCAGTGGCTTGTGATATAAATATTGCTTGCAAAAAAAAACAAAAAACAACACACTTAAGTTTTGACGATTCAGTTTCTTGTGTTCTGGTTAAATTTATATTTTTTGGTTGTGTATGAAAGGTCGGTCATTGGCCATTTTGAAATTAAGGAGGCAAGCAGGTTAATTATACGACAACATCAGAAAAGTCATGGCTGTATTTATGTATATTCAGAAATCTTTTTCTGTCAGACACAGTAGCCCAGCTGATTCCAGATGAAGGAACTCCCATGTATGCAAGGGTACATCAGTACCGAGAGCTGCTGGATGGGCTGCCTATGGACGCTTACACACATGGATGCATCCTGCACCCTGAACTCACAACCGACTCCATGATCCCAAAGTACGCCACTGCTGAAATACGTAGTAAGTGATTCTACAATTCAGTGCACCATTCATTCCTATTAAAGAACATTTTTCATTGTGAAATGCACAGAAAGCAAAGCACCTGACTCTTTTGCAAAACCTGCTAAATCTGGGAATCCCTCTATTTCTCAGAATTTAAGTTTTGAAGCAAAATGCTCTAATGCTGGCCTATTTATATGGAGTTCATCGAAAGTGGATTTACATTACATCACAAATAAAGCCAAAGAGCTGATCCAGCCAATGAGTTGCAGCAAAATAAATTATTTCATGACTCGGAGGAAGTTTTTATGACAGGCGTTGTTTATCAACTGCTTTGCTTTTATGTGTAAAGTCTTATTAGATTCCTTAATTAGTCGTCAGGAAACAGAAAACAGTCCAAGTACACAATGTGCTGCCTGACAATGTTAACTATAAATAACTCTTTTACAAAACATGGATACTTCTCGGTTTTGGGGGTTTACAGTGTAAATATGTTACAAGATGAAAGCTCTTTCACTGAATTAGACAATTCGGTCTGATTTCTGTCAGGACATCTGGCCAATGCAGCATCTGAACTGATGAAGTTGGACCATGAGGAACCCCAGCTGACAGAACCATACCTCTCCAAGCAGAAAAAGCTCATGGTGAGTCGGCAGTTTCAGTGCGTACATGTGTATCGCAGGATCATACTGTAGCATATATTTTGTCTTAGCTGAAATATAAGATTAAACTACAGTAATATCTTAATATGATAATAAAATAATAGATTGACCTCGTTTTGAATCCTTCTTTTTTGTAGGCGAAGATCTTGGACCATGACAATGTGAACTACCTGAAAAAAATTCTTGGTGAGTTGGCAATGGTGCTAGACCAAGTAGAGGCAGAGCTGGAAAAAAGAAAACTGGAATATCAAGGTAAGTTTTGTAAATTTTACAGTTCAAATAAATAATATTTGTAACAGTTTAGTCCACTGAAGGCAAGTTGTGATGAACCCAAGTGCAGTTTATTAAACAAAGTGATATCCAAAATACAAAGAAAGACTTGACATGAACAGAAACAAACTCATCAACATAGGTTTACATGAACCATACACAACAAGAGACAATGGCAACACGAGGGCTATAAATACCAAACAAAACAAGTCACAAGTCACAGACCAACCAATGGGGACATGACACATGCAACCAAGGAACCAATCACAAAGCAGAACAAAAACCACAAGAACAGATAATAAACCAATAAAAGCAAGACACATGAAGAAAGGACCACATTGCAGGATCACATGACAGGAACATGAAACATGGCTAAATATCAAAATAAAAGACATGGAAACCCAATGTGACAATATTAGAATACTAATAAAATAAACATATTTTGGTTATTTTATTTAAACAAAAAAATGGAAAATATAATCATATTATAATAAAATAATCTTATTTAATAAACATATTTGAAAAAAAAAAAAAGAAAACATATATATATATATATATATATATATATATATATATATATATATATATAAAAGAAATTAATATAAATAATTAATAAATAGAATAACCTTATTTAATAATCTTATTTTATATTGTTTTATTAATAAAATAAGTTGAAATAAAATAAGTGTAAAATAGTTTTATTTTGTTTCAATTTATTATTAAAATAAAATAAAAAATATTTTTTAAAAACACTATCTTTGATAAACCTTTGTGAATACTGCATTATTTTTATAGGTTAGTGGTTTTTTCTATTTTAGTTATTTGAGTACATTATTAACTACATAAAAAAAGAGGAATATTGCTTTTCCAACTATAGCTGAAATCAAAACAAGTCCCCCCCCATATTTTATTTCCAGTTTAAGTTTATTTTATTTTAAGTAAAAAAAAAAATTGTTTAGAGGTTTATTAAGTTTTAGTTTACTATAATAACCCTGCTTTGAGAACGTCTGTTTTTGATCTTTCTTCTTAAAGAATATCTAAAAGTCGTATGTCTGTTCCACACAGGTCAAACGTGTGAATTATGGCTTTGTGGACCTACTTTTACATTAGCTGATATTTGTCTTGGAGCCACATTACACAGGCTCAAATTCTTGGGACTCTCAAAGAAATACTGGGAGGACGGAAGCCGTCCGAACCTGCAGTCGTTTTTTGAGCGGGTGCAGAAGCGCTACGCTTTCCGCAAGGTGTTGGGGGACATCCACACGACCCTGCTCTCTGCGGTTCTACCCAACGCATTCCGAATGGTAAAAAAGAAGCCGCCATCCTTCTTTGGTGCATCCTTCTTAATGGGCTCTCTCGGGGGGATGGGTTATTTTGCCTATTGGTTTTTAAAAAAGAAATACATGTAGTGAATGTGCTCTTGTAGTGTTATGTGTCTGTGTATGATGCTCGAACTTTCAGTAACACTGTTTTGCGAGAGCAGGAAAAACAAGACAATATACAGAGATTAACACTATTACTTACTTGGGTGAATAATTCAATAAATATATAATGAGAACATTCCAAGACTAGGAATTCTTCTTAACAGCACCTTCTCTGGTAATGAATGCCTTGATTATTTTTTATTATTTTTAAGATTTACTGGTTATTTATTTTATTCATTTTAGGCTTGCATACAGCATTACTATGTTCTGTTGTTCTGTCCAGATTATAAACACTGCACATTCTGCCATTTAGGACACCTGTAGGTTAGGTCAGTTATATGGTACAGCACAAAGGCCAAGCCAACTTAAAGCCCAAAATAATGTTTCTTATTTTTTTATTATCAGCAATTGATGGGTTCCAAACACTTTGCATTTCTGATTTTTTAGAAACTTAGAATTATTAAACCCATTCTGAAAATTTCTCAGTATCTAAAGATTCACTTTTTAGTGCAGATCACCGCTGAAACATTGTTTATTAGCAGAATGCAACACATCGCTGTTAGCATGACAATTTTCTGGTCTGAAACTATTTGTTTCGGCATTCGGTGAAGAATCAGTGATTGCAAACACTTTACAGGCCTACATTTTCTGAATATTATACTTTACCAAGAATGCAAAAACCAAAAACACTGAAGAGAACAGAATGTTCCTCATAAAACTGCCAATCTGAGCATTTTCTTTCCTATTTAATTGTTTCTTTTTTTTTTCATCACTAGCAAAGTCCTCAAAAGTCTAACCGAGTAACTTGATGAGTAAAGTTCTTGAAATGGAGGTGGAATAAAATGTCAATGTCAAGTTCCAGTTCTGAGCCTGATCTTGATATTCAATAGAATAACTTTATAATAAAAATCAGTTGATCATTTAAACTAGTATATCCCTTGCATGCCACTATTTAATTTAATGGGTTTATAACCAAAGAAAATGATACGTTTTTCTTTCTTTGTAAGTTTTCCAGTATTGTTAACTTGTACATTAAACTCAACTTGACTTAGAATAAACTGTGAGAGAACATTAAATGTTTGCCATGCAGTAAACACAAGAATATACCTGAATTATAACATTGTATGAGAGTTCTATACCACCTCACACACAAGCCATATACAACTGTGAAGATGCATTAATACTCTATGATTTCATTTTATGTACTGCTGTTACTCATTTTCAATACTATAACCACAACAAATGTATAGTAAAATTTCTGAGATTAATCTCTCGGCACGTAGATTCTCACATAGAAATGTACTTAATCTGGGATGTTTGTTATGAATTGCGATAAGTGGTGATGCCTACTCTGAACCGGAATGACTGGAAGTTAAATACATGAGAAATATATTGATGTCTGTGGTCATTCACAATAGATTTTCTTATTTTGTAATTTTTTATTTTATATTTTTAAAATATGCATTTATTTACAGTGCTTTCTAAAATGTTTGTTCACGAGCCTTAATTTGTTCAGTTGCCATTGATTTCAATAAAAGAAAATGCTTACATTAACCTCTGTGTAATGGTCTGTGTGCAGCACAATAATAGACTCATTTTTTTTAAAAATAAGAAATACATTTCTATGGCTTTTCACAATGCACTTAACCCCAGGTTACCGCCATTTTAAAAAACACTCTTGTGGTGTTTTTGGTCATTTTAACCCAGAGAGGATATTTTTATACTCAAAAATGCTAGTTAATGTTATCGCATTGGACAAATGGGTAAAACAACTCCTAACCAAAAATGTGAACATTTTTGTACTTTTTTTTTACATTGTTACATTTACCAGGAGTTCCTGGTCATTTTTTTATAAATAATAATAATAACAAAAAGATTCATATCTTTAATTATGTTATTACCGAATATTGTATTCAATATTTTTATCAACTTGTTTTCTTTCAATTAGCACAGGATTTGTATTTCTTTTTGGAACTGATCAATTGTGGGCCTCTCTAATCTGACTTTATGCACCTCCATTTTTTTTTTCCACCTCCAAATTATCCAAAAAAATTCTTGTTTTTTAACTCAAAAATGGAGAAGGTAAGCTCAGATCAATGAGTCCCATGATCAGTTAGTTCTAAAAAGAAATACAAAA